>NC_068365.1:43859099-44061599 GCF_020536995.1 Dreissena polymorpha
TTTTATAAAATATAAGTATTAATATGAGAAGCAATTGTACTTGTTAACATCAGCACAACGGGGTTTTAATTGTTTAAAAAACATACTATTGTAATAACAATATGGTATGTAAGTATTCATTGTTATTAAATTACGAACAATTTTCACTTTAGGTATTATTGTTGTACTATCATAAAAGCAGTTGTTAAACAACGTTCGAATAGTGCAATCATATTGTAAAAATAATGATACAGTAACGAGATTGTACAGTTATGTAAGACCCTTTTATTTACTCGCATAAAGCAGAGGACGTGCTGTCTAACACATCTAAAAGTGTCGCAAATGAATGAAATGTTGCATGACTTCACGCAATACAGGCGTTGAAACTCCAGAATCTTGATTGTGATTGTTCATGGTGTGCATGATATAATGGATATTTTAATTTCTTTTGGCACATTCCACTTTTCAAACGGATGTTACAAAGACTTGAACTACAAAGAAATTAAGCGATTGACAAGGTTCCCGCATACACTGAGTGTTTATGTTTAATGTTTACTTATTCACAATTGCAGAGACAGACGCTAAAGTAGACAATGCTGATGAACATTACATATCTAACTGTTTTGAATATCATATAAATTTCGATCTGGTCCTGGAATTTATATTGCCTGCTATCTTTGGGCAACAATTCATAACAACGGCGTGTGAAGAAGCTGTTATATTTAACAGTTCACTTGAATCACTATTAACATATTCTTCATGTGTCGTTTTTATGCAAGCTCCGCGACTTATTATTTATTTGGAATGTAAATGTCAACTTATATCTATTTTGAATATAAAACAAATGATCACTTAAAATAAACGAATATTTCGAATAATATTTTGAAAAGCAAAGTTAACAATTCATAAAACCAATGTTCCTTATAGCAATTGCAAATGTTTCACAACGCTAGATGTGGTCTGTGTTTCACATATTTACAAAATACATAATACTCTTCTTTTTTGTTTGTTTGTGGAATAATATTTTCAACACATGCTCATAAACTGCCATCTATATGACAGCTTCTTTAATCGGGCAATAGGTAACCATTTGAAATTGCCAGTTGATAACATACGATAAATACTACAATCGGTCATGTTAACCTCGCATGAATACGGAGGCATTTATGTGAACTATTTTCAGAGAAAGATATTTAATAAAGGACTGGAAATAAAGATTTTTATAACATAATATCTTTAAAAGGATGAAGTCTTATTTCAGCATTTTCTGTTTTTTTATCGTCATTTCTATGATCTTGGTATGGTTAATTATTATTATTATTATTATACCGGATTTATATAGCGCCCTTTTCATGCAAGAATGCGCGTTCAAAGGCGCTTTACATAAGAACATTTGACGTATCGCAGATACGAATACATTTTGCAAAACCGTTTCAAAAGAAATAGATCAAAACTACTCAATTATACTATAAACTACTCAATTATACTAAAAGTACTACATAAAAACATGCACAGTAACCATAGATTAGAAAGATCAACAAGACACTATAAAACTACCCTATGTGTATAGCTATAAGACAATAAATGAAACAATAAAATCTAAAACTTAAAACAATAAGTGCTACGTAAAACAACAAAAAATAATTATGCGTCCTTTAAAGGGTTAATTCAAGTTCATGATGATTGAGATTTTATGTACTGAATTGAATAAACCACTGCTTAAATTGCATAAAAATGAAGGAAGAGGTGAGTTTTCAGTGCCTTTTTTGAATGAATTCAGTGTTGAAGAACCCCGAATGTTTGATGGAAGTGAGTTCCAGAGTTTGGGAGCAGCGTTCATGAAACTTCGCTCTCCATATGATACGGATTTAATCTTTGTTGGAATCACTAATGAAGTCGCTTCGTTCTTTGATCTTAAGTCGCCTTGGTTCGTAGACTTCAAGTAGGTTTTTCAGATATACAGGCGATTGTCCATTTAAGGCTTTGAACACATTGGTAAGTATTTTGAAGTGGATTCTTTTTTCTACTGGTAGCCAGTGTAATTCTTTTAGGATCGGTGTTATGTGACTATAGCGGGATGTTCTTGTGATAACACGCGCCGCAGTGTTT
This sequence comes from Dreissena polymorpha, assembly GCF_020536995.1. Taxonomy (NCBI): domain Eukaryota; kingdom Metazoa; phylum Mollusca; class Bivalvia; order Myida; family Dreissenidae; genus Dreissena; species Dreissena polymorpha. Next base: position 43,861,188 of record NC_068365.1, read on the forward strand.
TGAACATTTTGTAGCTTCTTGATAGCTGGTGTTTGTGTTCCATACAGCAGTGCATTGCAATAGTCTAGCCGAGACGTGACAAGTGAATTGACCAATGATTTTGTGGCATTTGGTGTAAGATATTGCCTGATGTGACCTATTTGCCTAATCTGACCGAAACATGATCTACTTATAGCATTAATATGGTGTTCCATGTTCATTCTTGAATCAAACCAAGTACCGAGATTTCGTATGTATTGTGATGGTTTAATTGTCGAGTACCCTACTTTAATAGTTAACCCATCTACGTACTTGGCGTTGTTTTGACTTGAAAATACTATGACCTCGGTTTTGTCGGTGTTAAGTTTGAGCATATTTGTATTCATCCACGAGATGATATCATGGAGGCACTTTTCAACTCGATTAAGTGTTTTGTCTTGGGCTGCTCCATCGGTGGTTCAAAGAAAAGGTAGAGCTGCGAGTCATCGGCGTAGAAGTGATGCCCGAGTCCATGTTTTTTGCAAATTTCCCCAACAGGTTTAGTATACATAGTATAATTTTGGGCCTAACACAGATTCTTGGAGTACGCTGAAGTTCAGCAGCACTGGTTCTGACACCTTGCCGTCAATGCTCACCGTTTGGAAGCGGTCAGATAGGTAGGAAGCTAGCCACTGTAGTGATTGTTCAGCAAAGCCGAACTGTTGTTCGAGGCGGCTTAAAAGGGTTATGTGGTCAATGGTGTCGAAAGCGGCAGAGAGATCGAGCATAACAAAGACAGTGACCTTTTTCTTATCTAATGATTGTAGGACATCGTTTTGAACTTTTAATAAAGCTGTTTCTGTTGAGTGAAACTTCCTGTATGCAGACTGATTTTCTAAATTTAAATTGTTTTCTGTCAAATGTTCATCTATTCTTTTGCTGACAACTTTCTCTAATAATTTTAAAACATATGGCAAATTCGAAACCGGGCGATAGTTTTGAAGTGTTTCTTTATCTAGGGTGGGCTTTTTTAATAAAGGTCTTATACGTGATGTTTTAAAGGATCTGGCACACTTGCTGTTCCATCACAGGCAGCAGTATCATAAATTTGCCCCCCCCCCCCCTGAGCTTACCCCAGGGGTTCCAGATTGTTAAATGTACAACTACTGTGTATGGTTTGACTTTTCAACAACGAATATTGACAAAAATACACAGTTTGAAAAATAACCCTCGTATAGGTATTAGATATACACAATGTATGAACGCACTACATGCCTATTGCTGAAAGATTATGGAACACGGGACGTGACCTTTTTCATCGAAAACACACATGTTCCCATGCAGTTGCCGACAAAATTCAACTGGATTCGTTTAAAAGACAGTAGAAGCAACGTGATTACACAACTAAACCGATCTCCTGCTCGGCTAATAACTTTAAAATTTAAATAAATTGACTTTCTCGCTTCATGTCTGTGTTTTACTGTAATATTTTGTCGATCAAATACTCGGTTCTAAAACGCCATATCATTGGCCAACACAATGAGAACAACCAACCAAGATGACGCGTTATAACATTAAAATGGTGTACATGTGTAGATGAAACACTGAGTGACATATGGAATTACATGAACAGTGTGTAAAGACTATTTATGTGTACACATTTTGCTTAGATGTGCAACGATGTCTTCTTTGAGCGATACTTTACGTGTTATTAACACGCCTTTAACTTTACAATGGTAAAGTATCGCTAAAAGAAAGACATCGTTGCACATCTAAGCAAAATGTGTACACATATATCCTCTATTCCTAGGAAAGCTAAAAACATGTATACGAGTGCTAAATGTGTCAGTTGATACAGGTTTTGAAATGTTCAATACAACGTTTGTTGTTCTAATTGCACAAGCTTGTTTTCAAGTTTTTATATCTCATATTTAAAAAACAAAAATCATTTTTTCCATGTAACCATGCAATTGTTTTTCACCTTATGGACACAGACTGCCTTTCCGAAAAACTGGAAAAAAATCCTTGTGAATATTGTATTTATTTATGTTTAACAATGAAAATCCTATATTTTTGTTCGTTTGCTACATTGTTTCCATAGTAACAAAAACAAACAATTTTTATGGTTTATGTTTAAGTTATTGTTTATTTTGTCTATTATCTCTATCAGAAATAATGATAAATAATGATTATTTCATTTACTGAAACATTTAGTATCCAAGTCTACTTTCAACCAACACTTTTCAATGCTGTTTTTTTCCATTCTGTTGTGTTTGAGGTTACATTATACTTAAATACACATGTAACTGAATAAAAAAGGAAATTATTGATTGTTGTTGTTTAATAAGTTACAAAACGGTGAAATTAATGTTGTGTTGCCTTTAAACAAACACTTGATTGAAAATACAATTCATAGATTTATAAAAGGCGTGAATGTGTGCTCTGGTGATTATTAACATGTAGATCGGTGACCATAGCAACACAAATGGTACATTTTAAATGTCCATAATGCTGTTGTTAGTTTATTGCACTGTAATTATGTATTTGACTAAAGGAAAGATTATGTTTTAATAAAAACAATGTGCTTGTTGTTTGAATGTTATTGTTTTAATAAAACAATGTGCTTGTTGTTTGAAATGTTTTCGTTGGTTTTCTTTTATTAAATGATAATTTTTATTGACGGTAAAATGTAGGGTTGGTCACTTTGGAAGGTCATAAAATTAGTTTTGAATGTGATAAATAAAACATCTATATCATTTTTGTGAACTACAATGATTAGAGAATCCAAAATTGCCAAAAAGTCAAAATGTGATTTTTTGAACACAAGACTGATTTTCCCAGCTTTGGTCAATTTATTACAATGAACCATATTAAACATCATATTAAAGTCACATATTTAGCAATCGGGAAAGGATAAAATATAAATTAATTTTAAATAATTGTGTAGTTAATTTATTTATTTATTAAGCTAGATATTCGTCTTTTTTCTTGATTATTTGAGATAAACAAATACCCCGTTAAACTCTAATCATTTTCAAAACGGTTGATGATGCTTTGATCCAGCGTCAGTTTAACGTCACCCAAAGCAATCGTTGCTTCAAATGTATATTATATTCATGCACGAAACAGAAAGTCGTTCTGAAAAAAAAATCAAACAGGCAAGTTATATTTTTTTGTCTTTGCAATTTCATCATTAGAAGTTGATTTTTTTAATCCTTGCAAATAAACAGACGGCATGGCAATCAGCCGCATGTCGCATTAAAAATAGATCAGTTGTTTTCATTAATGTAACATTAACTACCATTGTGTAAAAAAGTTTTCCTTGATGCAAGTTTCTAGTATTTTGTTTTGCATATAATAGTTTTAGTTTTCATAATGTGTATATTCCTATTTAAAGTCATCATTAAACAGTTGTTAAAATATATGCTTTCACTAGTCTAAAATATTATATATGAACACACTTTTATTCTTACAAGTTGAGATTGAGACTTGCAACAACAATATGAAACGTTTGTGACACCCTTAGTATCCATGTTTTTGCTTTTCATTTCGGAATCAATTAAAAAATAAGTCATGACATTAAAGTTTTTTTTTTAACAATAGCATCCACCTTTAGTGATTGTTTCATATTTAAGTTTTCGCATAAAATTATGTTTGTATGATGAGTTTTGCCTAAAACACTCTTCATATCGCCAGAGAAAAATTGTCGAGTGACAACTGACAAATTATCTATAGAAAACGGGCAGACACCAGAAACATTGACAGAGATCAATGCAAATGTATATTATGTAACATAAATGACAATGAAACTTAAAACTGTTTTTGTGATTAAAACATCTGATAGTTCTATCGAATATGGTCAAGGGGTAATGCCCACATCTCATCGTGCCATTTTCCATTTTCTCAGCCGAATACAAGAGCATAATTTTATTTTCGTAGCCGTTATCATGGCCATCTAATAATTAGTCACGGCCGTCAACATGATGCGTTTTTCAAAACCACTCAAATTAATCCTTGATAAAAATGTTGTTTGGTTCGGTGGGATTCTGTAATTTGGAATAACCGAAGAAAAAAATTATTACAGATTTCGAAAATTGATTACATATTTCAATTAAATGTTTTCATATTCATCTTTGGTCTTAATCCTGTGAAATTAGAGTTTGACTGAGTGAGTGAATTTGTTTTTGATATTTGATCACATTTTAACGGATTTCTTGAAAAGTAATCAACTATGAAGGTAGGGATTACATTCACAAAGACTTTCAGTACTTATGCCCTCAAAGAGCACACTCAAACCTTCCTAATCAAATACGCAAAATATAAAGAAGAGGGAAATTCTTACATTTTGCTTTCCACCGGCATGTATGCAGTATCTCAGTCGTCAAATGATCCACAGTGGTCGCTGGAGGCGATTGAATGGTGTGTTATCGCTATGGGTAGTTATAGCTTGCCGTGCGCCAATGAAAGTCCTTATCGCTATAGGCAGTTGGATGGCCGATCGCGACTGAGAGTCTTTATCGATATGGGCAATCGGCTGGGCGTGCACCATTGAAATTCCTTATAAATACGGGCAGTTTGCTGGCCGTTTGCGACTTGGAGACGTTAGCGCTAAGGGCAGTTTGCTGGCCTATTGCGACTTACAGCCGTTATCGCTATGGGATGTGGGCTGGAATAGCGCCAGTGAGAACCCTTATCGCTATGGTCGTTGGCTTGCCTGTCGCGACTGAGCATCTTTCTCGCTATGGGAATTTGGCTGGCATAAAGAGACTGTGAGCCTTAATCGACATGGGCAGTTTTGCTTGCCGTGCGCAATGAGAACCCTAATCGCTATGGCAGTGGTCTTGCCTATCGCAATTGAGAGCCCATATTGCTACGGGCAGATTGCCTGACGATCGCGACAGAGAGCCTTTATTGCTATGGGCAGTTCGCTGGCAGTTCGTGACTGAGAGTCCTTATCGCTAGGCTAGTAAGCTGGCCTGGCGCTAATGAGAGTCCTTATTGCTATAGGCGATTGGTTGGCAGATCGCGACTGAGAGCCCTTATCGCTATGGGCAGTTGGCTGGCCTATCGCGACTGAGAGCCCGTATCGCTATGCTTTGGACAGTTTGCTTGCCTACCGCTACATAGAGCCCTTATTGCTATGGGAAGTTGGCTTGCCTATCGCGACTGGGAGTCAGTATCGTTATGGGCAGTATGCTGTCCTATCGCGATTGAGATCCCGTATTGCTATGGGCAGTTGGCTTGCCTCTCGCTACTTAGAGACCTTATCGCTTTGGGCAGCTGGCTGGCCTGTCTCGACTGAGAGTCATTATTGCTATGGGCAGTTGGCTGTCCTGTCTCGACTGAGAGTCCGTATCGCTATGGGCAGTTGGCTTGCCTATCCTGACTTAGATTTCGTACCGTTATGGGCAGTTGGCTAGCATATCGCGATAAAGAGTCGTTATTGCTATGGGCAGTTAGCTGGTCTATCTTGACTTAAAGCCCTTATCGATATGGGCAGTTAGCTTTCCTATCGTGACTTAAAGCCCTTATCGCTATGGGCAGTTAGCTGGCCTATCGTGACTTTAAGCCCTTATCGCTATGGCAGTTGGCTAGCCTATCGTGACTTAAAGCCCTTATCGCTATGGGCAGTTAGCTCTTTTTTCGTGACTAAAAGCCCTTATCGCTATGGGGAGTTAGCTGGCCTATCGTGACTAAAAGCCCTTATCGCTATAGGCAGTAAGCTAGCCTATCGCGACTGAGAGTCATAATCGCTATGGGTAGCTTGCAGGCCGTGCGCCAACGAGATTCGTTATTGGTGATGGAACTTAGCCTGTTGATCGCGACTGACAGTTTTTATCGCAATGTGCTATTATCGCTAGGGGCTGTTAGCTTGCAGATTGTGACTGAGAGACCTAATCGCTAAGCGCTATTATCTGGCCATGCATAAATGAGAGTCCATATCGCTATGGACAGTTGGCTTGCCGATCGCGAGTTAGAGCCCGTATTGCTATGGAATATTAGCTGGCCGTCTGCCAAAGAGAGTCTTTATCGCTAAGGACAGTTTGCTGACTGTGCGTATATTAGAGTCCTTATCGCTATGGACATTTTGGTGACTGCGTGCATATTAGAGTCATTATCGCTTTGGACAGTTTGCTGACCATGCGCATATCAGAGTCCTTATCGCTATGGACAGTTTGCTGATCGTGTGCCGATTAGAGTCCTTATTGCTTTGGACAGTTTGCTGACCGTGTGCCTAGTAGAGTCCTTATCGCTTTGGACTGTTGGCTTGCCTATCGCAACTGAGAGCCCTTATTGCTACGGGCAGTTGGCTTGCTGACCGCGATTAAGAGCCCCGATGATGATTCAATTTAAATGGTGTATTAAACACTTTTGCAAACCAATAAAAATAGTGTTACCACTTTGAGGGTTTATGATATAATTAAATAACGGTTATATATGTGTAAGGCCTAACGGCCTCGCGACAACATGAAGCTGTGTCCTCTATGTCCGTCTGTGTGCGTGGTACTGTCTGGTCGCGCTCATCAACCATCTAATATATGACGCACTTGCAAAACATCCGATGGTCATGCGTACTGATCACTGGTGCAGAGAACCAATTAAAGGGGCCGTCCAACGTTTTGGTAAATTGACAAAATTAAAAAAGTTGTTTAGATTCGCAAATTTTCGTTTTTGTTAAGATGTTTTTGAGGAAATAGTAATGCTGACCATTTAACATGCTCTTAAATATCCATTATAATTATGAATCTTTTGACGATTTGAAAACCTGAAAACTATAAAGCGTCGTCCCAGGGTCCGGTTTAATGAAAAGCTACAAAACCCGACTGTAGTCGATTAACTGTGTGGTCGACCGACGCTCGTCGACCGCCAACTGACCACTCGTCGCGTTCAAGGAGCAAGTTACCGCGACTGTGGTCGAACGACGGTGGGGGTCAGTCGACTGCTGTCGTGGTAGTCCCAATTTTCCACTTCCGCCATCAACGTCCGACGGCGAAAATACACGTGAATAATGGAAGACGAAGACAGCAACGAATCGAGTCGGCGTCATTCGTGGTCCAAAAAAGATATAGATATCCTTCAAGAGCTTGTTATCGAGAACAAGAACCTACTGGAGGGAAAAGCACAGGCCATTAGTGACCGAGGCAAACAAGCGGAAAAAAGTGGCAAGAGATAGTTGCAACCATACACGCGTGCTGGGTGGTGTTGAGGACAGCAGACACATGTAAAAAAGCTACGGGACATAAAGAGGAATGCACAAGACTGACCACTCGTCGCGTTCAAGGTACCAGCAAGAGACTCCCAGACAGTCTGAGACGGTGCAAAAACACATACAGGAGATTCCCAGACTGTCTGCGATGGTTCCAGACAGTCCTCCCAGACCGACGGGGCACATGCAAGAAACTATCATACATTCTGCGACGTGCCAAGACCGTCTTGGCAACTTCAGGAGTTTCCCAGACAGTCTGTAACAGTGCCAGGCAGTCTCTCACTCCGTCGAAGACTGCTCTGGAATCTGCAGGTGCCCAGACGGTTTCTACACCGTCGCAAACTGTCTTGGAGTTTATTGCAGGTGCCCAGACGTACTTGGCAACATCGCAGACTGTCTTTGAATCCGTGCAGGTGCCCCACCGGTCCGGGAGACTGTCTGGAAATCTCCGGCTGGTGTCTGGGAGTCTGCTGCTTGTTCCCCGAAGGTCTGGCATATTGTCTGGAACCGTGTGCGAGTCTCCTGCCGGCGCCCACACGGTCTTTTCCACCGTCACAGACTGTCAATGAGTCTCTTGCCGGTGCTCCGACGGTCTGGGAGATCGTCTTGCATCGTCTGGGAGTCTCCTGTAGGTACCAAGACGGTCTTGGCATCGTCGCCGACTGTCTGAGAGTCTCTTGCAGGTACTCCGGAGGTCTGGGAGACTGTCTGGCACAGTCTGGGACGATCTTGAAACCATCATAGACTGTCTGGGAGTGTCCTGCAGGTGCGCCGCCGTCGCACATTGTCTGGAAGTCTCCTATAGGTGCCTCGCCAGTCCTTAAGACTCTCTGGTACCGTCGCAGAGTGTCTGGGTTTCTTCTACAGGTGCCAATATGGTCTTGGCTTCGTCGCAGACTTTCTTGGAGTCTCCTGCAGGTGCCCAGCTGGTCTTGGAGACCTTCTGGTGCCCAGACGATCTTGGTACCGTCGCATATTGTCTTGGAGTCTCCTGACACGTGAATTGGGTGCCGACAAAGCGTCAAGCGACGAGCAGTCGTGGTGTGAGAGGTGGACTGCAGTCGCTCGAGAGTATGTCGAACAACGCGCTGTTGACTGACGATCGTCGCTCTCTATTACACCCGGTTATCGTCGCACGACGATTATTCTCTGGTACAACCGTAGTCTCCCGACCATGTAAAATGGTGTCTTGTCCAAATCACGTGGGTAGAGAACCAATAAAAATGTTGCAACGGGAATTAACGAAAACCTACGGACCGAAATTAATGTATACGTACGGAATCGACCAATGTTTGATGCTGTGACCGCTTACTGTGGCATACTGTAATGTATGATAAACAAGAAATGTGTTTGTCGGAAACACAATGTCCCCTTCTGCGCCGCTTTGAATTTTGTGTTGACCTTTGACCTTGAAGGATGACCTTGACCTTTCACCACTCAAAATGTGCAGCTCCATGAGATACACATGCATGCCAAATATAATATTGCAAAAGTTATGGCAAAATGTTTAAGTTGGAGCAAACAAACAAACAGACAGACCAACATACAGACCAACAGACAAGGCAAAAATAATATGTCCCCCACTATAGTGGCGGCGGACATAAAAACCGGAGAGGCAGACGTTTATTGACGTTTTAGGAGCGAGGAAACGTTGTCTGAAAAGAAGTTAACGACTGCAAGTAAAGTTTATGTCTTAAAAACACTTTCTTAGAAGGGGGTAAATATTTGCCATAATTCGTCCGTACATTAAACCGTGGAAAGTTTGTATTTAGCATAAATATATATAAAAAAATGATGCGCGAGAGATGAACTCGCGCACCACCATACTGTGGTTCAGTTGTTTTAGACATAACCGAAGTTACGACTCTTTGCAGCGAAAACAACAACAACACTGACTTTTCATGTGGCGCACGAAACGCAATGATTATTGCTTCTTGATGGAATCTGCTGAACGCGGTTATTAACAAGCATCTTTACTTGCGCACTCCCTTGTCTCCGTTCATTATGTTTCCTAACTACTGGAGGTATGGTCTTTTATAAGCTTATTGGTGTTTTTTTTCTTGCACCTCAAGTAATGCAAAAAGTGTTTCTGCTAAAGAGATTAAACTTTTTTTACATATTTAACAGACATAGTAGACAAACACACCTGTATACTTTATTTTCATCATATTACATGCGTTTATGTTTTAGACATAAGCGGAAGGTGGAATCGTCCTTTCATGCGGACACAGTAATGTTTGATGAGAAAATGGCTAAATACAAATGCAATGAAATACTGTGCTAAGACAATATCTGTATCGAAAATATGTAGTGAGGACACTCCAGAACCATCATCAGGAGGGCAATATTTGACCAGAACAGAACAAAACAAATATTGTACTCACTTAAGCATTGTACAGCTCATCCTGATTAATATAAAAAATTCATACATGCGTGAAAAAATATAGTAATAAAGATAATAATAAATTATTCGTGAGAGTGTTGTGTGTTTATGTTCACACTGAATAGAGTAGTTATGCTCAACTATATATTAACAAAAAACAAAGGAAACAGCCCAAAAAATCACATTCATTTTATAATCATTTCATAATGCACTGAAAATGTTAACAAAATCGGGCGTCAACAGATAAAAAGAAAATTAAGTACATATATTTCATATTAAACGATAAATAAGTAACAATGATAAACGTTGAGTTAAAGAAAAATATCGCTAGTATTAAACCTTATATGCATAAATGTATGTATGTTTTAACAAATACCAACACTAAAGTTTTAACTAAACTCGCGATATATTGTAAAAATGTTTTTAAAATAAGAACTGGGGCATTGCGTGGAGTAATTATAGTGGCCTTAATAAATTGTGAACACCGTCTTATATTCTATTCGGGTCAGTTTCGCATTACTATGCATGTGGTTATTGCTAATATATCGTCAGTGTTGTATATATCACGGTGAACTCGACTTGCAAAAATTATATGAATACATTTTATGTTCTGTTCTGTTCTATATCAGGCGAATGAACAATATCCTGTATAATAAAAGACAACTCTTACAATACTGCATTAAACATAAAATCATAATGAGAGCTGGAGTCACCCCTAGAACGTCCAATGCTTTAAATTGCGAGGATAAACCTGTTGAAACGATCTCGAACCTCATTATTAGCCCAGAAATAACCACAAAGTATAGAAACGTCATGAAACATTAATCTACTCAAAGTACTGACAATACTGGTGTGATGAGGCTTGTGAACAGGATGTATATAAAAGCAACAATTCATGTTTATTTTCATCACCACAAATGTGAAAACGAACATTTTGGGTACGAAAAAAATTGGGTACAAAAGGTTTGGGTGCGAAAAAAGAATGCCAAACAATTTGGGTAGGAAAAAACATTTGGTTACAAAAAAAAATTGGGTACGAAAAAAACGTGTACACGAAAAAACATTGGGTACGAAAAAAATTGGGTACGAAAATTTTTGGTTACGAAAAACCATTTGGGCGTACGGGAAGAAGTGCCCGTGGGGAACTTGACACATTCAGCGAAACTGGGAGGCGGGTTACATTCTCGATCAAATCTAAAAATAAGTACATTTGGGGTTTTCCCAGCGTCACATTTTTGAAGTGCCACCTGGCAGTTTTGTGTCTGGTTCTTGTCCCGAACCTCTCGATAAATTTGAAAGAGGGCAGGAACCGAGCTGCCTTTACCTTTTTCAAAGATTATCGGCGAGGTACGCCGATTGAGAAAATTTAGCTAACTCATGCGGACTGGCTCGGTCTTTTACATAGGTCGCCATTGTGAAGAATTTTTTCATGGTATGATAACTTAGACGAGCTGCTTCGCTGAAGCAGCATCGTCAACAATAGAATTCTTATTAAATTTAAACACATAAACGATACTTACTATTTGATTTAATAATAGTTGAATTACTCAATCTGAACTTAATCAAATTATATATATATATATCATAACCCTGATCTAGTATTCTTTTGTTTTAAACATAAAACAACAATAACTGCATTTGCAAATAATAATTCACGATATATTTCACATATGTATACATCTTCTCCGCGTCCCGTTTTGCTTTTAGATAAGTCTTACTAATCCTAGCTTCTGATATATACTTCTTCGAAGAATACATTTTTTCGATTTCAAGTTTTTTATCAGGTCAATTTAAACAGAGTAACCTTCGAACCTTTCCCCGTCGTCAGTAAATGTTTTCGGGGCGTGTAATAACACAAACTCAAAGGAGCAAAACCAATTTCAGCCTTCGTCAGAAAAAGTTTCACAAGCTCTCCTTTTTCAGTAAGCTGGTGCACATTGTTCGGCCCGGCAATGTAAATGAAGTTTTGTTCATCGCACATGAGGGCTGTAGGGCTGCGTATACCGCGGTAAGTAAACACGACCTCGCTCTCCGGTGTGACACCTATCACCGCCTGCTGTGCTATGTCCGCCACCACTATCACCAAATTCCGTGTGACCACTAGAGCCTCGGGCTGAATGAACAGGGCCTCCTCTTTGTCATTTTCAAAAATCTCCATCTGCAGATTTCCCCCAGGGGTCAGCAAATTCACCTGTCCGTAACCTTCGGGCATTTTCAGGGCTACGGCTTTACCGTCAAATATGTTCACAACCATTGCACGACACTCCCCCGGGGTTTTGATAAATCCACTCTTTTTTAGGTTCACTCCGTCCACGTGAATTTGCCTGATTCGGTCGGGGAAAATTGCATAAATCAAAGGCAGGTTAGGGGACGAAGCCAGATGCACTACTGGTTCGGGAAACTCGGTCGCAGACATGAAATCAAAGTTGCAGTTGAACAGTTTTATTTTGCAATTATCACTGTCTCCTAGAACTACATCCCCGGTAGGCAAAAATGCAGCACAATTTATCGTACATTTTTTCTCATACGGCAGTTTCACGTCATATTTACCATCCACTATCGCGTAACGCTCCTTAGTCCCCGCTGAAGTACCTTTCCTTGATTTTCGCATTTTCCCATCTGCAGTCCCAACCTGGTTATTTAAATGCTGCTCCACGGGTATACAATTCCCCATTGTGTATTTTTGTATTAACGCTTGAAATAGTATACTTAAAATTAATCCGCCTTAATTCCTTTATCCGTAAAGATAACAACTTCCAGTGTTCAGCCGACCTGGTTTATTGATCATTATGATCGACAAAATGTCAAACTTAATTATTACAAAACTTAATTATAACATGCATTCTCAATTATACTGTTTTCTCTAACGAATCATTGTGTGCCATTTAAAAACACAATTAACATAATCTTTTTACATATGAACACCGATCGTCAAACAGGTAGCGTGAGGCATATTAAGGTATTAACAAGATTTAATATTTCAAATCTGTTCAAATTCACTCCATGACCATTTTACCTTGCCTAATAAGGTCAATGCTTTAAATTACCCGTTTTTTTGTGCCACCAAGTTAATCATATTGGAATATCAAAAGAAAGCGCCGAATATTCTACACGTGAAACTTATTGATTAGCCAATAGATACAATAATGACAGTGTTCAATACTTAGATTGCGACTTGGTGTATTGTTTTAACCTTTTCATTCAAACTGAATGCGAATTGTATTCGTTAAAAGGCGACGACAGACAATACAAATGTTCATAATGGTGTCTCGTTCTAGGATGACGCGTGCGTGTAAAGCGTCATCCCAGAAGTATCTTCTTAGCGAAAATCCAGTTTAGACGGAAAGTGCCGTTCTCGATTAGCCTGTGCGGACTGCATATGCTAATCTGGGACAAAATTTGGCGCACATGCATAAAGCCTCTTTTTCCAGCAGTGAGATGTTTGTATAATGATAAACTTAAAGGGATCTTTTCACGCTTTGGTAAATTGACAAAATTGAAAAAAGTTGTTTCAGATTCGTAAGTTTTCGTTTTAGTTATGATATTTGTGAGGAAACAGTAATACTGAACATTAACCATGCTCTAAAATAGCCATTATATGCATCTTTTGACGATTTTAAAACCTAAAAATTATAAAGCGTTGCAACGCGAAACGATTGAATAATTTGGAGAGTTCTGTTGTTGTCGTTAAATTTTGTGAAACTACGAAGATTGCTTATATAATGTATAAAATACGTCAAGGATGTGTACTCGGCGGAATAGCTCAGTAGGCTAAAGCGTTTTTACTTCAGGACTCTGGCAGGACTCCAGGGGTCACTGGTTCGAAACCTGCTCCTGGCAATGTTCTTTTCCTTTTTTTATTTTTTTTTCTTGATTTTTTACTGGAGCTTTTATGATCCAATGTTTACATTTATCAATATAAAGCATTTAATGAATAAGTTAAAAAAATGCCAAAATCTGTGAAAAGGCCCCTTTAATTGATGTTTTACGTTAACTCAATATATACTAATGGATTATTAAGTATTCTTATGGAAACACCAAAATCGTTCAAAAAACACAATTCTCTGTTCTCTGACAGACAGGCTAAACTTGCTATAACTCCACTAGTTATGCATTTATTTTGTGTACATTCACCAACATACCCAAATGTTCATAATTTAGTTTAGTAACTTCATGTTAGAATTTAGATAAATATTGCCGTTAATATGTCTCAATTATTGCATTAAAGAACAGCTAATGTATGTACATAAATTATCGTTACGAGTTTCTATACCAGCTATAAAATACGGAAGATGTCGATAATTATGTTAAACAGATACGTTAGATCTTAAGTTGCGTGTTGTACAAATTCTATTCCTAAGTAAATACACTGAAAAAATCAATTTCGCAGCTGAATAACGTTATTGAGTTATGTTGTCTTATGTCAATACGGTTGGTTTTCGCATAACACCGGGCAAAATTATGATCAAAAAGTATTCTTTGAAACGAGAACAAAAACTACCTCTCAAAATAGTTTGAACTCCTGATAATATGAATACATCAATAATCTTAGAATGCAACCACTTCTGAAAAGTGCAGAGAAAATTGAATCTCGAGTTTGCAAACACTTGCAGATTCTGATAAACAACAAATATATATTATTACCTGCAGTAATGTTACAAAACACGGTAATTATGTATATTTTTCTTGTGTTTAATTTGGAGAAGTGTTAATTGCCTTTCTAATACATGTAATAATTCTTTGAAGACCCGATCATGATAATTGAGCCTCGTTCTGGGAAAACCGGTACTAATGCATGGCCATAATGTAATACCAGATAAGCCTGTGCAGTCAAATGATGAAACTCCATTTAAAGTGGATTTTTGTTTTAAAAAAGACATACTTAAACAAAAGATTCCATAAAAGTGGAAAGTGTCGTTCCAGGTGACAATTCAGTTACATGCATTACGCCCAGTTTTCCCAGAATATAAATAACACAGACACGGGATTTGGAGTAGATTGAAGGGGTGGCTTCTAAAATCAAACATTTTTCTCCAACAATACGCTTTATTATGTACTACAAAGGCACATATACTCCACTTGTTACACAACAATATAACTTTCAGCAATCCACTGCACACAGAAATGTTGGTAAAAATCCTTATTAGGCGCATATAGATATCATTTTATATACAAACGGTTGCAACACGATTGCATATAAAAATTATTATGTTTTTTATGTTCCAGTATAAAATATTCTCTATTGCATAATAACATGTCTTAATGTTTCATACACACCAGTATTAGTCCTACATTAAATGTTAGTATGTACACTATGGTTGTTGCATTTCTCTTCTGTTTTATCACTTTCATTTCATATGCTATTGTCTATTTACGGATATAACCGTGTAAAACAGGGGGTATATTCAACATATTTATACGCAGAGTTTACTGCATTTATATAAATTATATGTCGAAGGGTTCGGTATTAAAAGCATAGCGACGGGCTACATGTACTTTATACGAAGATATGTTTTACCATTAAATAGTGATTTTGTTAGTTTTCAAATATCTACCTTCTCCCTGAGTGGTGATAGGATTTCAGTGAATTAAATGAAATTCAGTATTATATCCTTACAGTTACAGCACTGTTAATACATTTGTTATTTAAAATATTACACATACCTGTATGCTTATGTCTTAAATATATAAATTATATATACATATATATATATATATCCACCACTTAACTTTTATACTTATTTTCAGTTCTCTGTTACATATCAAACCCGATTCACTTTTAACAACATTGTATAGACAAAAATACTTTATTCAAAATTTTAATTGACCAAATTTTGTCATGTTGATAAAGCTTTTGTTCATTTTGCTTTACATATTAAACATTGTAAAATGCATATTCATGTGTAAGTAAAGTCAAATGTATCATTCCTGCGCACATACTAATATCTAACACATGGTTATTCATGTAGTTTCAATACAATGTCATCAATGGCATGTGGTTGATACTGCATAATATCCACACCGCATACTGCTAAATTCATGTATTCACATGAAATTGTGGCGATTAACATATGAGCAGTGTTCAGTGAAAAGGGGGTTTATTGCATGTTTAAACTTGATTTTGCTAAGAAGAGACTTTCTTCAAATGAAAAATATCATAAAAGCGTAAAGTACCATCCCTGATTAGCCTGTGCATTAGAACCCCTTTTCACAGAGCAGGGCTCATATATAAAATAAGCTGCATTCTGGGAAAACTTTGCTCAATTCATGGGCATTTAATTGTCATCCATGATTAGGCTGTGCAGTCTACAACATCACTTTAATTCTTCATTCTCCGCTGACTTCTCGTCAGATTTCAGCTTTGACAGTTTGGCCAGCATATTGTCCCTCCACGCCCGTCGTTCCGGAAGTTTCTGCAAAGGAAGACTGATTGCCCAATCATCTTGAATCTTCTCTGCAGTGGGTGTGTCATAGAGCACAGGAATTTGGTGGAATGTCTCCTCCTGGACTCTCACCGCCCCTTGGGCGTAACGTTCGCAGTAGTCCTTGATACCTGATGTAAGTCAATACAAAGTTCAAGGTCAAAGTGTCTTGATACATGAGGTAGGTCAATATAAAGTTCAAGTTCAAATTGTGTTGGTACCTGATGTAGGTCAATATAAAGTTCAAGATCAAAGTGTGATGGTACCTGATGTAGGTCAATATAAAGTTCAAGATCAAAGTGTGCTGGTACCTGATGTATGCTAATACAAAGGTCAATACAGAAAAAGCAACACCCTATAACGTTTGTAAAAACTAGACCCAACAATAACTTGGCCTAAAGTCAAGATTAACAAGATATGTCCTTGTCAGAAACACTATGTCCCCTACTCCGCCGCTTTAATTTTTTTTCATCATTCAGCAGGTACAGGTAATTATCTCCCTAAAAAGCTTATTCTTTCCCTTGGATTTGTTTTTTTGACCTTTGACCTTGAAGGAGGACCATGACCTTTCACCACTCAAAATGTGCAGCTCCATGACATACACATGCATGCCAAATATGAATTTGGTATCTTCAATATTGCAAAAGTTATGGCAAAATGTTAAAGTTGGAGCAAACAAACAAACCAACCAGCAGACAGGGCAAAAACAATATGTCCCCCACTATGGTGGTGGAGGACATAATTAAAAAAAGTTATGGCCAATGACAATAGCTCGGGTTTAGTCCGAAAACAGCCGAGCTAAAAAATGTGGTTGTCAGAAACACTATGTCCCCTTCTGCGCCGCTTTGAATTTTTTTGTTTGTTTGACCTTTGACCTTGAAGGATGACCTTGACCTTTTACCACTCAAAATGTGCGGATCCATGAGATACAAATGCATGACAAATATCAAGTTGGTATCTTCAATATTGCAAAAGTATTCATAAAATGAGGGATTTTGGCCACATATACTTGACCTTTGACCTTGAAGGATGACCTTGACCTTTCACCACTCAAAATGTTCGGCTCCATGAGATGCACATGCATGCCAAATATCAAGTTAGTATCTTGAATATTGCCAAAGAATTCATAAAATGAGCGATTTTGGCCACATATATTTGACCTCTGACCTTGAAGGATGACCTTGACCTTTCACCACTCAAAATGTGCAGCTCCATGAGATACACATGCATGCCAAATATCAAGTTGCTATCTTGAATATTGAAAAAATTATTGCAAATGTTAAAGTTGGAGCAAACAGACCAACAGACCAACGTACAGACCAACAGACAGGGCAAAAACAATATGTCCCCCACCCACAATAGTTGGGGGGGGGGGACATAAAAATTGTATCTTTACACTGTTGACTGAATTCCTATGTAAATTATTTTTAAAAATATTTATTTCTCTTACCCAGTTGATAACTGTATCTTATGTAGTCACATAATATGGAAACTTGTATAACATGTAAGATGAAAGACATTAGTCATAACTTTTATCATAAAAAATTAACTGAAATCATTGTACACAAATCGTCTATTTTTTTATATTTTAAATTAAATACCAGCCACATATTCATTAAAACTAGAACAGTGATTGAATATCATAAACAACCCTACAATGGCTCATTTTAAAAACAAGCGTGAATTACTGAATTACCGTTAGTCTTACTTTAAAGCAAAACATAACAATTAACAACAAGAGGGCCTGATAGACCTAAAGTCGCTCACCTGAGATAACAAGATATTATTGGGACAAATCTTCTGACCAAGTTTCACTAAGATCGGAAAATAAATGTAGCCATATGAGGAAAAATCCCCCCCCCCTCCTGGCAGCCATGTTTTTCAACCAACCGGCATCATTTTTGAACTTGTTTAAGATATTATTGGGATGAATCTTCTGACCAAGTTTCATGAAGATCGGACAGTAAATGTGGCCTCCAAGATTTTACTATAGCCATATAAGGAAAAATGCCCCGCCCCTTGAAGCCATTTTTTTCAAGCAAACATAATTATTTTCGAACTCATCCAAGATATCATAGACACCAATCTTCTGACCAAATTTCATAAAGATTGGACTATAAATGTGACCTCTAGAGTGTTAACAAGGTTTTACTATAGCCATATATAACAGGAAAAATGCCTCGCCCCATTGGTGGCCATATTTTAAAGCAACCAAAACCATTTTCAAACTCATCCAAGATATCATTGGGACAAATCTTGAGTGTTAACAAGTTTTTACTATAGCCATATACGGATAAATGTCCCGTCCCCTGGCAGCCATGTTTTTCAACCAACTGGCATCATTTTTGAACTCGTCCAAGAAATTATTGGGATGAATCTTCTGACCAAGTTTCATGATGATCGGAAAATAAATGAGACCTCTAGAGTGTTAACAAGGTTTTACTATAGCCATATAAGAAAAATTGCCCCGCCCCTGTGGTGGCAATGTTTTTCAACCAACCGGCATCATTTTTTAACTCATCCAAGATATTATTGCGATGAATCTTCTGACAGAGTTTCATGAAGATCAGTCTATAAATGTGGCCTCTAGAGTGTTAACAAGATTTTACTATAGCCTTATATAGCCATATAAGGAAAAATGCCCCGCCCCTTAGCAGCCATGTTTTCCAAGCAAACTAACCATTTTCGAACTCCTCCAAGATATCATTAAGACAAATCTTCTGAAAATATTTCATTAAGATTGGACAATAAATGTGGCCTCTAGAGTGTTAACAAGGTTTTACTATAGCCATATAAGGAAAAATGCCCCGCCCCCTGGCGGCCATGTTTTTCAACCAACCGGAATCATTTTCAAACTCGTCCAAGTTATTATTGGGATGAATCTTCTGACCAAGTTTCATGAAGATTGGAAATAAATGTGGCCTCTAGAGTGTTAACAAGATTTTACAATAGCCATATATAGCCATATAAGAAAAAATGCCCCGCCCCTTGGCAGCCATGTTTTTCAAGCAAAGGTTACCATTTTTGAACTCATCCAAGATATCAGTGGGACAAATCTTCTGAGCAAGTTTCATGAAGATCGGAAAATAAATGTGGCCACTAGAGTGTTAACAAGGCAAATGTTGACGCCGCACAATGCACAACGGACAACCAACAAAAAGCGATCACAAAAGCTCACCATGAGCACGTTGTGCTCAGGTGAGCTGAAAATAAAAGGATCGTTGTTTATTAAAACTAAACTTATAATCGTGTTTCGGCTTAAAATGTATTATCTACCATACTAAATAATATGCCTAACAAAACTTTCTTAAACCCGTATTATAAACAAAAAGCAGAAAACTTAAAAACTTGAGTACTAGTAAAATTAATCGCATAATGTTGTTGTCAGCTACTTCACATTGATCACATGCAAATACAGAAAGATACATTTTGATTTTTTGGATAAATTGCCTGAGTTTAGGGACACACACTGTGCAACCAATAGTGTGACATACACACCACTAATATCTTCAACTTCTTCAAGGTAGAGATAACATTTCAATAACTTTTCATGCTGATGCACACACTGGGAGACAATATTACAACATAAAGTACACATGAACAATGAAGTCTGTATACAAAATCTGCTTAAGTTCAAGGGCAAATAACTCTCTTAAGAATACAGCAACATACATGACGGTTTAAATACTGCACTATCAAAAAAGGTTTGTGTTGAATACATGTATTATGAGAGACTAGTTTGCCAAATAAGGTATACAAGTGCAGCATAACAAACCAACAACTGCAGCCTGATATACCAACATCTTTAGCGGGACAGACCAACGGACCGACCAACCAGCCAATTGAACTGACCGACCGAGTGATCACACTACTTCATTTCAGGTGACATAATTGAAATGAGCATCTTTCTGGGAAAATTGGATTAATGAATGTATGCAATGTGTCGTCCGAGATAAGCCTGTGTAGACTGCACAGGCCCATCAGGGACGACACTTTCTGCTTTTATGGAATTTTTGTTTGAAGAAAGTCTCATTTAAATGCCAATCGAGTTTAGGCTGGAACACCACTTTCGCACATCCATTAAGCACGGTTTGTCCAGAACAAGGCAAATTTATCCCTTGTTCTGACTGCTGACAACTCACCATTGGCATTGAGGTGCATGGTTTCCAAGGGACCAATGAAGGCGTAACGCATACCCAGGCCATTCGTACACAGACTGTCAATGTCTGCCGCACTTAGAAGACCTGTCTGAATATGACAGACAGTGATTATATTTGGACCTTGCTGTGTGAAAAGGGGTTTTAATGCATGTGCGAAAAGTGTTGTCAAAGATTAGCCTGTGCAGTCCGCACAAGAAAATCATGGGCGACACTTTCCGCCTAAACTGGATTTTCGTTAAGAAGAGTCTTTCTTTAAACAGAAAATATCATAAAAGCGGAAAGTTTTGTCCCTGATTAACATGTGCGGACTGCACAGGCTTATCTGGGACAACACTTCAGGCACATGCATTTAACCCTCTTTTCACAGAGCACAGCCCATTTTATACCAGTTCTTCAGCCAAATCTACAAAGAGTATATTAACCCACCATGTAAACTGAAGGTTCAGTCTGTGACTTATTTGCTGTAATTAATACATATTGTCAGATAGTTTCAGCAATCAATTAATATTTTGAAATATAATTAATAGACTATAACATAAATGTACGATACAAATATAGTTATAATGCTAAGCACACAGGTTTGTGCTCTAAGAGAGTTGCATTCATAAAGTCTGGCAATCTGATGCCATTCTTAATGAAGACTTTCCAGAAAATCTCGCAAATAGATAAATATATAAAATCAATATTATTAAGGCTAAAAGGTTTAAGTTACAAAGCACTGCAACTCCAACTTGACAATAGAACCTTGTTCCGAAAAAATGGGCTTAATGCCTCTGCCTAAAGTATATTCCCGAATCAGCCCTTAAGGTCCGAATCAAGGACAACACTTTTCGTATATGGAATTTTATGTTTAAAGAAAGTCTTTGCTTAACAAAAATGAACTGTAGGCATGAAGTGTTGTCCCTGATAAACATGTGCAGACGGCACAGGCTAATATTTCAAAAAAAATTATGCACATGCATTAAGCCCATTTTTTCCAGAAAGAGGCTTCGATAGTGTTACAGGAAACTGTCTTGCCCACCTTGTACATGTTCCAGCACTCGTTAATACATGCATACTGGATCCTGTTTAGTGCAAACCCAAGACACTCTCTCTGTAACGTGATTGGCGCCTGGCCGATGGCCTTCATCAGGTCTCGAACCTTGACCACTACGTCAGGGGAGGTAAATGGGGCTGGAACTATCTCTACTAGTGGCACAAAGTAGGGCGGGTTGATCTTCAAGCATGCAAGTTATTATTATGATAATTATATGATAATTACTTTATATTACTTTGACCAGTATACAATTATAAACATTTTGTAACACTATTTTACAGGTTATTATTTACATGACTAAACAATACTTGATGAAGTTGTAAACGGATGGCTACATGTAGCATGTGGAGTTTAAAAAAACACTGTTGCCTAAATCAGAGGCAAAACTGGAATTCTGACTGTCAAGATTGCATTGTGGTTAACAAACAACAGAAATTGCATTCATACGGTTAAGCATGCTTGATTATTACTCTAATGCTTGTTTTGCAATGCCAAAAGTAACAGATACCAAGTTGCTTGCATTCAAACCGTTAATATCCTTCATGTAATTATATTTAAGATAGAAGCAGGCATACTTGACATGTGATATTTCTATACGCTACCATTCCTTCCTCTCAATGACATTTGGACAATCAGACATGAATAAGCCTCATTCTTTAAAGACTAAGCTAAATCCATGTGCATTAAGTGTCATCCCATATTAGCCTGTTTGTTGCGCACAGGCTAATCAAAGACAACATTTTCCACTTGTATGTCACTTTTTTGTTTAAAAGATGTCTCTTCCAAACAAAATTAAATATTAAGCAGAAAGTCTCGTCCCAGATTAGTCTGTGCAAACTGCACACACTTATCTGGGACGGCACTTAACGCACATGCATTAAGCCCAGTTGTCCCAGAACGCAGCTTCAATGCATCTCGACACCCCAATTCCCGCCACTCACAGGATGCGCCACGAGGACATTTTGCATGTGTGCGAGACCGTCAGCAATCATGGAGGCACACAGACAACTACTGGAGCTAGCCAGGATCACGTCATTGCCGACCAGCGCGTCAAGCTCTCGGAACACCTTTTGTTTCAGCTCGAGGTTTTCTGGGACGCATTCCTGTCATGGATCATAGAAAATGACTTATTTGGGCTGGCTCTGGGTAAACAGGGCTCAATACATGTGCAGTCAGAACATGCTAATCATGAACGACACTTTCCGCCTTAATTTTATTTTTTGTTTAAATGAAATTTCTTCTTTGCGAAGATTGAAGTCTAGGTGGAAAGTGTCGTCAAACACTAGCCTGTGCAGTCCACTCATTATGGAGGTTATAAATATGTATAAAGAATTTATATAATATTTATCTTCAAAAAGACATTAAAACATTTATAAAAATAACATGGTTAAAGACAATTACCCACACAAATGTTAAGTAACATAACATAATTATGTATTTTAATGAGTTTGATTTGTGCTATTTTTTCAGTGTAGGTACAAAATTATAACACGTGTTAACATGTGGTATTTAATTCTGGAAGTATATAAGTTGTAGAAAGCTATGTTCCAAACCATTCAAATATTGGTTAAATGAACATATCTGAAAGATACTCAATCAAGTCTAACTACATAATTTGGTGAGATAGATTCAACTGATCTTTTTTTACTTTCATGATTTTTCTAAGAAAGTTAGAGCAAGGTTTTTTTGGCTTTTAATGTTCAAGTTGTTAGCACAAAGAGGAGGTTAAAACTAGGAGAAATTTGTAAAGCAACATGCAAGGGTCTTAACTACTCAAAATCTGTTGTTTTTTACAGGGCACTAATTGAGGTATGAAGCAAAATTCTTTGGGCTGTAATAATTGATACCATGTTTTCTCCATGAGACTGATGTCCTTGCATATATAAGAACATTTCTAGTCCAAAAGAATATTTATAAATAAAAAAGGGAGAAAATGAATAAAGTTATAAATGATGTTATGTGTATTTTAAAATAAGATTTAAAATAATGTTATGTACATGTATCAATGAAATACAAAATTACATATTAACTATCTATAGTAAAGGTACATTATTTAAGCAATCATGTAAAATAAGATTTAAAGTAATGTTATATACATGTATATATATATTTCAATGAAATACAAAATTACATATTAACTATTTATTATAAAGGCACACTGTTCATTAAATCATACATGCCAATTATAAAGGAAAATTAATTATGGTAAATGTATAAGTTTTTCTTGTAACAATGGAACATTATTTTTTAATTAAATATTAAAATTAACATTTAAATAAAGATATTTAACCTGGACATAAAATGCTCCATTCAAGCATTCCTGCAAGGAGCCAGTCCCTGATATTCGTTCAGCTTGTTCCTCAGCTGTGCCGGTTCCCTTTAGGAAACCCTTCTGTTCATACTTGGTCAGCTGGTTCCTGGTTCCTTCTAGGGCCCGTTGTAGCTGCCCTGGTTCCACGTCATACATGCTGGTCTGGTACCCTGCACTAGCAAACAGCATAGCCCAGTTCTGACCAATAAGCCCACTGAAACAGACAGAATTGGTCCATATCAATACTCACTGAGTCTTGATCCATTAACTACCTGACACAAATAATAATAAAGGCTGAATTAAAGAAAGGATTATTAAAAAGAATTTGTTTGTTGTTTTTTCAAATTAAATTACACATCTAAGTAAGTGAATGATAAAAAACCAATAACAAAAAGTTTTTTTAGTTATGAGACCACACAGTAACACTGAATTGTTGTGCTGATTTACATAACCAAAAGCCAAAGCTATTTACTTGTATAGAAATGAGTCAACAAACGGATCCGTGAAACAAACTCTGAAAATGTAATTGAGTGAAACAAATCCATAAAAAGATGTAGCTTAAAGTGATGTTATTGGGAATAAATGTATGGGATAAAAATGAGTTGGACACCGGCCAAAGTAAATAAATATATTGTAGAGTTTTCTTCATGTTACCTTCCAATAATAGCAACTTTACGTTGTATTGGTGCATTTATCTCCATTTTAGCTGTGTTGTTTCCGAATGAAAACAACAGAAAATCGTAGAATATGGGTTGACAAATAGGCCTATCTATTAAATTTCAAGAACGGTGATTTTTAACACGCGTCTCGTGTAAATGGTCCTGTATGTGAAACGCCCACTCGAGGTCAAAATTCAGAGCGTTCAATTGTTTCCAGTAACGTTACGATCTATTTTTATAACAAACTTTTAATGAGTTTGAAACGTTGCAAGCGAATCTGCACGTGTTTTTTTTTATTTGGAATGTAGGCTTTTATTACCGTTTAGCAAACGGAAAAAATAACGAATTCAAATTTCCGTATTGACGAAATAGATGTAGTTTGAAAACGTGGTGTACGTTAAACATTTTATTAAGCTAATCGGATATTTGTTCTATAATAATCTCAAACAAATATCTTTGAAAAAAAATTCGGCGTATACACTTAAAATAAAAGTTGAAGAATTGCTGTATTCTTTTCCATTTAAAAGTGGCATATCCACCGAACGAAATTGTTGTTATGAACTGCACGTAGCATATATATGACCACATAATAGTGTTCGTACATGCAAATTTTTCTACGGTAATGACATTTACCGATAGGTTTTCATTCATTTCGTTGCCTGTAATTCGTGTTATTTGAGATCAACGAAAGCAACATTATGTAATCAACTTTTCACATGTCGAATGACGATTTACTTACCCAGCAATGACCCTGAAAGTCCTGGGGATGAAATTTACTTGTAATTAATTTGTAATTGTTAATGGGCTAAAACGTGTTTCTGTGTTTCGCATCAACATGCAGAGAGTGGTCCGCATTTCCCTACACTGATAAGTGTAACGCCCTATACTACAAAGACGCGGTACTGTTGCCAATGTTTCGCGAGATTATGCTAAAATCAGACAATGGATTGAATGAAGCGTATTCATTCGGATAGTCTGGCGTTACGTGAATGTCATTTAAGATGAAAAGCTGGATTTAACAGTAACGCCGAGAAATGATTAGCATAAAGTCGCCGCTTTGTATGCCGATCCGATTTCTGTTTGTAATGCAACTAAGTTCTGAAATGAGCCGAATAAGTGTATCCAACAAACTCAATGTCCGTCTGTCCGTGGATCCGATACTTTGTGTCCGCGCGAGATAAAAGGAAGTAATGGTTTGATTTTGATGAAACTTTGTTTGTTTTTTACAGTTAAATGCTTAATGTTTAATAATAAAAAGTGTTTGGCTTTTGATAGCAAACAATGTACGAAAATTATATTTACCGGAAGTTAAAGACGTTATATGTAAATGTTTTTTTGGAGTCGGGCATCGTCATCAAATGTTCTTTATACCCATTTTGTCAAAGATAATACTAGTATTCGATGTAAATTGACGACCAAACGCAACAAACGTGTCCTGAAAATATTTGTGTTGGCTTTTATTGAGGAGGCAATTACTTAGTATATCAGACTGATCTGTGACAATTTTCAAATGAAAGCATACCCCTGTTTACCCAATTTTCTTCAAGACTTCGTCACCAAATAACATATAAATCCAAACCATTTTACAATCATTCTGGAACTGGACAGAAGACTAGCTGCATGTCCATTTTTTTGAAAGAGTAGAAATCATTCAACATTAACATGTTGAAGTCACAATGGCGTCGATGGATATGATGTCAACTTGTAATAGGGATGTCTCGTATTCGAACCCCACTTGGCGATATTTGTAACAATCGTCAAGTATTTGTTGATCCGAGGAAACAGACTCAATTGCCCCTCTGTAAGCAAAAGTTTTTAGTGTAAGCTATCGAACTTTGCCTAATATGAAACCCTCTCCACCGCACAATCTTTCTTATTATGTAAAGTGCACAAAATGAGAACGATTGACCCATTTTCGCCTACCTCCGTTTTTAAGACATAACGCAATTTGAAATATCGATATTATTCAAAAAATATTTTCAACAACTTGTTTTCGCAAACCAGTCGTTGACGAATTTTAGCGTTGAGGCAACAATCTTGAAAACATCCGTTTGCTCGCCGCTCAGATAGTTGACGGCGATCGGTATAGTTGGTTAGCGACCTAGGCTTTAATTGACAAAACTCTATTCACCAGCCCTTATGTTTGTGTTCACGTAATCGGAGATAAACACCTTCATCACATATATTAAACAAACGGTTGCTTGGACGCTCAGAAGCTTAAAATGCAATCGGTTGCAGTTCAAAGTCTCAGATGGACTAAGATGCGTCTACAGGGCCCGTAAACCGCTCTACCGTGTTCTCCACGAGAAGAGTACGGAGGCAGCATATGATGATCGTGCGGCAAGTTCACGTTCCTATTTGTCCGAAAAAGAGGATACATATCGCCTTATCGGATTATTTTAATATCACATATCCATATTGCCACACATGTATTAATTGTAAGGTTAACATGCGATGCGCGTATTGTACTCATTACCACAAAAGCGTTGAAAAATGGCTTGACAGTCAGATTGGTTTCCTCGAACGAATGAAGATTATTTTCAAATCAGACATCAGAAAGAGCTTCAGTTGCATATTCGCTCATCGCATGGGCACTGTGCTGACTTTTATGGGACATCATATAGGCCCATGCGTTTATTTTTTAATCTTCGAATCTATACGTAGCCAAAATACTAGTATCGTGTCAACTTGCTTCTAACAATCTTGTATATCGTTAAATCAAAGCGCTGAAGGCACTGAAGTTGTTCGCTATTGCATAATCTTAGACGTAACTCATTTTTCAAAATTATGTTATTGCTTTTTAAATCGCAAGTTTGAAATGAACACAACTCATTCGAAATTATAAAGAGTGTGTCTCAACGCACAGGTCGAAATGTTATGAATGACCAGTGCTGAGCGAAAATACCACGTGATTAAGACGCAGCAGATAGTGGACTATTTTAATCATTCATAAACATTCTTCCGCGACAAGTATATTTCTAATATTGTTTATTGATTCTTTTCTATATACGCTCCGTTCAAAAATATTTCATTTAACACGATATTCACATTATGTTTCCATTTGTGAATGAATATATTTGAAGAACTCAAACCTTTGGCATAAATTATACAACTCTTTCTCGGCCCGGATGCGGTACATGCGGCAGTTATCAGGTTTATCGTAGTTAAGAAATCGGCTCGAAACGCGTGGTATTAACCTTAGTTGTTAGCAAGCGAACAACCGAAAACTATTCCTATTGTTATTCACTGTTCAAAATGTTGCCTATATAAAACTGGTGGCGACTCCACGTTGGATACTCAGGTTTACTTCCCGTTAGCCTGCCATATCAGATATGGAGATGAGCGGAATGGGTTTGTGAGGTCGATCACGATGGCAGCTACCATTCGAGACAATGTCCGTTATTGATAGACTGGTAAATATATCGTACACTCTGGTGCACGCCTTGCGAAGGTAATTCGTGGACATCTCGACTAGTAGTCCGCTTCACGTAAGGAGTTATGACAGACATTTGCTTACAACTGCGTATTTTTTTAGCTCTCAATAGCGTGCGTTTGGTCGTTGCTGGATATATAAATATAGAAAAAGTCATAACGACTGTAGCCGGGTTGTGTATATAGAACACAAGAGGGTTGTGTATATAGAACACAAGTGGGTTGTCATTTATATTCTTTATTTTATAGATGTCTATAATATTGAAAATGATGGCATGAAAATTTGTACAAAAACAATTATGAATAACTTATTCAAATTGCAATAATTTAACATTGCAATGAAATACATAATAATCAAATACATTTATATAACAATAAGCTATACAATACAATGCAATGTAATACCATTAACAATAAAAATAAACTCACCAGCGTCCTGAGGTCTTAAGTTTTAAAATAAAAATTTGCTGACAAATGGAAAATACCAACATCTATCTCTTACGAGACTTTATGATGGAATATCATAAACTAGGGTATAAAACCATTAAAACTCTATAGTAAAAACATCTCACATAAAAACATGCAGTGTTAGTGAATCATTCACTCACCAATTAGCACCCACACTGATACTCGCTCACATTAGTGCATGGGTTAGTAATATTGAAGGATAAGTGTCAGAATGAATACCCTGTTACATGACGGTAATGGTTTCCACCTAAATATAAAAGATGCTTGTAGTCATATCAACGATGATTGTTTTCATCTCTTTATGAAATAAATACATATTGAATCTAGGTTATAAGAAGCACCGGTATGTCTATACCGAAATCATTGTTATTATTTGAATGCCTAAATTACTGGAATACATTAAGGATAGTATGATCATATTTCCTCGTTGTTGACAAAAAACGTCTCTGGTTATTTACAGTATTCATGATTTTAATGCATTTTGGATGTAAACCTCATTTTGAAGAGCGCAAAATACTTATCCGAGACGGCGAGAATTAACTACCTCTACTCAACGAAATGTGTGGAATTTAGCGATCAGTAAATTGATATTTATTAGTGTAGTTTAACCCATATTGTAGTCGTAAAAACGCTTTGCGGTAGCATATCCGGGTTCCGGCCGAAAATACTGACCTTGCCGGTTGGAATAATTTGTCGAAAATGCTTTCGACGCTTGCTTCAAAGACAAGTATGTATAGAACGCAATTTCATAAACATTCTTTAGTCAATTGAAACTCATCCATTTAAGCTCTCACTCATTGTTTTTGCCGTGACACTCAAATAAACACTTTTCGAAATGGTGGGTGGAGAACGGTTTTAACTTTATACACAATGGTAACTAGCCACCTTTGACTAAAACGACGCGTTAAAGTGCCATTTCCATGGTTGAAAACTGTTAAAGAAGGTGGCTTGGCTCATTTGATATGTATAGGAATGCAATTCTGTTTATGGTAATTCAAGGTTACACTTCGTAGTTAGCTCACTTTAGCCTAATAGGCTACCGGTAGTCCAAATTTGTGACGCTCTTAAATATTAAGCTACTTTTTATATGGGGAATATTTGGAGCGTACAAAGGGTGAAAGACCAATTATGTGGTGGGAATTTTTTGTTCTTTGTCTATATTGTTGCGCAAGGATTTTGTGCGCAACATACAAGCCCCGATATAAGACACTTAATAACAACGGATTGCAATAATATTTACATACCTGTGTAGATAATTCATTTCTCGATAATGTTCCGTTAAAATTATGTAATGACACTTTGAATTTTGCACGCCTGAGCAATTTAAATCCAACCACTATTCAATTTTTCAATATCTCTCGATTCGCTCGCTGTGTAGATATAAATCGATAACACGACCTCGATGTAAAGCATCTGGTTTAAAGTGGAAGAATAAACAGCGTAAAATACAGTTTGCGTTCGTCTGTTGCGGTGCAGCGCGTTACATAGTAAACCGATGTTATACTTTTCTGGATTAATTTAGCATTGTTTTTTTTTCTAAATTGACAATTAAAAAGTTCTGAAATAAATTACATCTTTTATTTTTATACTGTACATAAATAATATTGATACAGATCGTACAGTATACCGTCCTTTGTAACGTAGAATGTAAGTACATAACACAACACAGACAGAGGTGCGAAAAAGACATGCATAAACACTTCCTGAAACTTAGAACAGTGAATAGAAACTGCACCATATCTGTTTTGAACATATGCTTATTAAATCGACAAAGTTTAGCATACTAGATCTAGTTACGTAAAAGTCGGTGTAAAAAGCTCATGTTAAATAAAATTACGCGTACACGTTACACCGTAATGCCTTCTTCTGATTGGTTCATATTTAAATCAGTTACATGACATGGCTACAGGTCAGTGATTGTTTTGCGATTTAAGCAGAAGTTTAACTGAAGAATTTATGCCTTTCTTACTTCGAATCGACGATATTTGATGTAAAAATGAACTTCTGAATTAAAACTGAATGAGTTGGTAATGTTATTTTGCAATTTTACGCAAATTGATGAAAATTTAAACTTTCTGGTTTCCACCACAAAAAAGGTCCTTCAACGATGAGACGTTCCAAAGAATTTAGCCCATATAAAAAGTATCTCTAAATTCTTTGCGCGTCTTATAAATGAGACTAAGGCTACCGGCAGCGCCCTCACACTACTTTGGGCGAAGGGGTCCACAGCCTTTAAAAGAGGGAATTTTTTGTAAATGGAATTTTATATCACTGGTTTCATCTTCCTGTATAATAAAATTTAAGCCTATTATATTCGATAGTAGTGTTCCCTTTCATACTAGTTGCAATAATACAACTTCCAGCTATATTGACCCTCCAGGTCGCTTGGAGTTGCAACTGGTAAGACGATTTACCATAGAAATTTTACTGCCTGGATTCCAGGTGCTGATTTATTGATAACATTAGCAACATAAACTATTTTCTGGCATAAATTGACACAAATAGATCGTCAATATATCTATAATGAGCAAATTAAGATAACTTACATGATATGGTGTGCTCGCAGAAGAAAGATTTTGATCAAAGTTTCAAACACATCAACCGTAAATGCAGATGTCGAACTTGTTTGCACATGGAACATTTTTTATTAGCCAAAAGAAAGTTTAAAGGAACCAGGGGTTTTTATCTGATTTTGGGGAAAGGGCCTGGCCTTTTTTGAGGGGAAAAAAATCGCGCAAAATGCTGGATTTTGGGGGAAAAAATCGAGCGAAACGCCGGATTTTGGGGAAAATAAGGAAAGTCTTAAATAATCAATTCAACATATTTTGCTGTTTTTAAAACAAAATTAAGGCAACAGATAATTTAATTATGCAATATGTTATATTTTCTACACTGGATCAGGTTAACTTATGTATTTAAAGTTAAAAAAAAAAAAAAAAAAAATTTTTTTTTTTTTTAGGGGAAAAAAAAAGAAGTCTGGGGGAAAATTTAAATCTGAGGGGAAAGGGCCGATTTTTGGCGGGTCCCAAAGAAGGAAAAAAAGCCCTGAAGGAACGCATGCGGTGTGTTTACAACAACATGCACCAATAAACTGTTTACCTATGCTTTTCTCCGAATATACAATTTATGTTTTTAAGAACGTTTATTTTCAAATATTAAATATTTGTTTTAAATGGACAGAAATTTTGTATACAATTTGTTCAAATTTTAATTAATACTTATGCAGTGCTCCAGATAACATGCGTAAAGGCGTAAAAACAAATTAAATTTCTTAAATAACGATTTAGATTTAAAATCTTTGCGTAAAGTTACGCATTGAAAAAATAAAACACGAATTTCGAAATTTTCGAACGTGCGTAAAACTTCCAGTAGCAAATTATATACTGTAAACATTTCATCCCGGTTCTGACTCCTTTAATTAGGCGCTCAATTAAAACTACAACTTTAAGTCAACGTCACTCAAGCGTTTGCTGTGAGGAAGAGCCACACCTAAGAACGGTCGAAAGGCCAAATGGTCTCGATTCCGTTCTTCTAGTTTTGCAGGCGAGTCATTACTGTTTATTGTACCTTTTTGATTACGCTTATCGTAATTGTATTATACAAGTAATATACTGTATACCTATTCAAAATGTCATTAAAATTAAATGTTAAATATAGTTTTTGATACAGTGTATGACTTTAACGGCAACCAAAAGGCCATTATGACCTAAGCCGAGTGTCAGTGACTGTTTACATCAAAAATCAAAATAGCCGGAGAAGGAAAGCCTGGCTTTTCCAAGACTATAAACCAAAATGTTGAATTGTTGATGTATCAAAAACAATGAATAAAAAATTATTTGGTAATATATTGTTAAAAATTAATTTTATAAATAGGGGGTAAAATAAGAATTATTTTTGAAAATAGGGAGTAAATAAGAATTTGACAAAATTTTTATCTGGAGCTCTGTACTTGTGTTAATTTTATATGAAAAGCAGTCAGACAACAGACTTTTGGAAGAAACAAAAGGAACGACGACCCATAGATCAGCCGTAAGGGAATTATAATACAACAACATCTACAGCAGCAACATGTTGCAATATATTGTCAGTTCAAAAACCCGTATTGCAATATATTGCTAACTTGTACCAAAATTATAACTTGCCAATTACCCGATAATCCCGTATATTCCAGTTTTAAAGCAAATTCTGGTATAAATTTACTATAAATGTGCTCAAGAATAACAAGAAACACAAACATTCGCAAATTTTCTTAAGTATCAAATACATTTTGGCATTCGTTACTATTTAAAAATGTGATGAAATGACGTCCAACCGGGGCGTTTTTTTCCACTAAACACGCGTAATTTACCTAACATTATGTTCCCG
The DNA here is from genome assembly GCF_020536995.1 of Dreissena polymorpha. Taxonomy (NCBI): domain Eukaryota; kingdom Metazoa; phylum Mollusca; class Bivalvia; order Myida; family Dreissenidae; genus Dreissena; species Dreissena polymorpha. Next base: position 43,893,589 of record NC_068365.1, read on the forward strand.
TTTTTTTACAACACAAAATACACCCATACTTTCCATGCGAGGTTCTACATGTCTGTATAATTTTCATGCGCTTTTTATTGAGACAAATTAAGGATAAAGCACTTTTTATTTGACGCTAAAAAATTTTATTGTCGCATGAGCATTAAAATTTGGAAGCGTATTTCCGAAATTCGGATTACAAATTAAATAATGCTCAATTCATAATCGAACGAAACATTTACAGCTGTGTGCAATTAATTCAACGATAATCTGTTCAAAAGCATCGAACGAATGCTCCGATGTAACAACGCTACTCCGTATAATACACTTTCAGAATGCTATTTTTACGGAAAAAAAATATATTTACACTGCTTTGTTTTGTTTACCTTGTTATCATTATTTCGAAGGCTTTTCTGGACGAAATGTGAATGAATTTTTGTAAAATTTTCGTACTGGTATGATGAAAATCGTATCGCAATACAATATGCGGATTAAGTATTGCGATATATACCGATATACCGGTATATTAATGCAGCACTACCATTTACGCAATAGAAAATAACAAAAGTGTAATGCATGGATTATAAGAATTATGATTTCCCCAGGCGATTTTAGCCCAGCGGGCTAAAATGCCTGCTCTTGAAATTCTCACAGGCGCTTGCTGTCTGCATTTGGCCAATGTTCAATCAAAACATGCATGCTCTTATCAGCGGTGTGTCCATAAGGGGCTTAGATAACACGTATGAACGATTTACGGGTAGTTCATGGGGATCAATTATGGTGTTTGTCCCCTGATAATGGTCGATAATGATCTATTATTACCGGTACATGTGGAGTAAGAGCAATTAAAGATATGCTCAAATTTTGTGTTCGTTTTATTTTAGTAAGTTTAAACCTTTTTGTTTTAGCTCGATTGCATCGAAAGCTGTAGGCTTAAATAAACGCTCTCGAGTCCGTTTCCTGGAACTTGAACCAGTACTTTGTGTCTTTTGGGATCAAAGGAACACTCCCAGTGGGTTCGAACCCGTGACCTCCCGATCGCTAGGTGGACAACCATTTCCCCTACGCCACAGCGATCTTCAGGTTTTTTTCTGCCTTCTTTGGGAAAAGGAGTCTGACCAAATTTGGAATTTTTTATCAACAAAATTGCCCATTTTGGGAATTTTTGTTTCGTGAAACGGCTGATTTTGGGGAAAAAAAATTGAATTAATCATGCTTAAATAAGTCTGTGGTTTAACAATTTTCTTTATATAAACACATTCAAAACAAACACTGCCCAAACACTGTTACAGCAACATTTTTCTCTGCTTTCTATTTTTAAAAGCATCACAAAGCTCCTCCAATGTTTTGTCACTCAGGTCTAGACCTTCAATGCAGGTAAGCATTAGTTTGACATAGTTTAGCAATGCCCTCAATCTATTAAATCTGCAGCTGAAATTCGGCGGCAGTCCCCCACCTGAAAAGTATACTTTTTCCCCCTTTTGTTATATCTCAATTCTTTTTCAATTAAATCTTTGCAAACATACTAAATTATGACAAATGCAATGAATATAGTGCAAACATGTACAAATGTAATAATGAGAGAGTAAGTAAAAAAATCCCCCAAAAAGGGAAACGCAGCGAAAATTCCCTCTCCAAAGGGCTGCGGACCCCTTCCCCCAAAGTAGTGTGAGGGAGCTGTTTGGTTTGAGTGAATGTGCTGCGTAATGGGGAGAACAGCAGGTTCATGGTGCTGAATCCTCGCTCTACTACAGCAGTGCTAGTTGGTATTATGCACATCAGCTGGACGAGTTGGAACATTCTGGGGAAGCATGCCTGCAGAGCCTCGTCACCAGCAAATGCTGCCAGAAGCTTCCCTGGTGTAGTGGCCTTTCCACTGAGTCTACACAAGACAATACATTTTGCTGCGTATCTTCCGAGCCTGTCTGTTCAGGGTTACTCGCGGCAGTAATTTGGGAAGATTCTGAGCGTTTCGAAAACATCGATGATATCGTTACACATCCTTTACCGTCTATTTTTCGTGGTTTTTTAATGTAATATTTACTATTGTGCGAAGCCATGATTGAAAATAAGCGTCTGCAGATATGGTTTAGAATGTGTATTGTGCGGCTCTATATACTCATATATAATGCGGAACAGTTCGAACGTCAACGCTGAGAGTAAATGCATCCAGCAAATAAACCAAAATATCTGTGTCACTAAAGGCTTTATAACGTCACGAATGAAGGGAAGTCACTCTTTCGATATAAATTATGTTTACTTTTTACGATTTTGAAAAATTTTATTTTTTGGAATTGGGAAAAATGCAATCAAAATTCGATTGGGAACGTGTCCGTTTGCTTTGGGAATGCCTCCGTTTCCCGGAGGCGCAGACAGTGCTGAAAACCCCCTGATCTTTTAAATATTTTAATTTATAACGACTATTGCAGAAAATAAAAAAGTATAAAGAACTTGCTTCAAAAATAAACCGTAACTGATGTGTGTTGCGGTTGTGTGTAATTTAAGTTATCAATACAATTAATTGGAATCAAACGTCTTATTTGATTACTCCCGACCATTTAAAGAAACATTCCTACTCAAAATCAAAAAAACATTTCATACAATTGTTCGTAAAATAAACTTTACCAATTAAAAATCAGTGTTCCTTATGGCAATTGCCGAAATTTCAACGCCAGATGTGGACTGGTAAAAAAGATGTTTGTAGATACAAAATTTTCGTTATTATTATCGTTTTGCATGTTTATTCATACGACACATATCTATTCATACGACACATGGACACTAAAATGGTATTCGTGTGTCGAATGAATAGATATATTCGCGGGAATTAATTGTGGCCACAAATAAATAAACACGAGTATTTTGTATCTACAAAAATCTTTGTAATCATACCACATCTAGCGTTGAAATTTTGGAATATTGCTATAAGGAACACTGATTGTTAAGGTGTTAACTTTAATTTACGAAATACTTAACGAAATTTTCGTTGATTTTTAGCGTTATAGAGACTTTAAAATGTGTTCACATTATTTCTTAACGGCGACTATAACTTAACAGTACCAATAATTTATGTATTCAGAACCAATAGATATATAGTTTCTTTCATATTTACGAAATTGGCTATATAGCTCCAACACATTTTTCTTTAGTCTTTGTGCATGACAGAATACAATATAATAAACAACCAGTAGTTGGATTTTCCATTGGTCACAGAATGTTTTTCAATATCTTTTTGCTTTCTGTTTATTTTGGTTGTTATTTAATATTATAATATATGACTTGAATGAAATGAACTGAGGACAAATACATTAATATTAAAAGAAAGTGTGGATTTTGATTTATAACATTTAGAAAGTATATAAAGAATTCCACGCCTGCCGCAGTGCCTGACCAAATTCCTGGGGAAATGCCAGTATATCTATCTCTCTCTCTCTCTCTCTCTCTCTCTCTCTCTCTCTCTCTCTCTATATATATATATATATATATATATATATATATAGACATATATATATATATATATATATATACTGGCTAGTGTTTTTTTTATGGCAATTTCGGGGCCGATATTCGGCCCCATTCCCCTCAAAAAAGAGTATAATTTATTATATTTTTCCCCCATTTTGTAGAAAAAATCCCCTCCAAAAGTAAAAAAAAAATATATATATTTTTTTTAAATAACTGTCTTATGATAAATATACAGGGCTCAACATTAATGGTTTTCCTATTTCCCCCTGGCAAGTAAATGTTTGGTCTGGGCAAGTTATTTTATAATTTAGTTGTCCGTCCGGAAAAGTGCAAAAAAGAACAAAGAGCATTTAATTTAGACTTTAACTGCTGTAATCATTTTGTTAAATGTTCAAAAATAAAAAAGGTTTTGTGGTGTATCATTTTGGTTTATTAAACAATATGAGGTTAACAGTTGATGTGATATTTCATGTTTGGGCAAGTTGCTTTACCTTCAATGCAAGTAGATTTTGGAAGTACTGGTTGGTTTTTTGGTTAATGTTGAGCTCTGATATATCTCAAATTTATTTCATAAACAACTAATAAAGTATATAACTATTATTAATATGATTTTGAATTATTATAGAGTTATACTAAGTTAGTTTTTCTCAAATCAGTTCATTTAACTTGAATTGCATTTTTTTCCCAAAATGGCCAGGGAAAGGCCTGATGTATCTATATTGTGTCAATATTCGTTGATAAAAACATTCCAATTTAGTCCATTTTATTGATAAAAAATGCTCAAATTTTCCATTTTATCAATTTAAAAAATCCCAATCAGACTCAAAATGGCTAGAAACCCTAAGACATGAAGGCTGCACTGTCTGAAACTATAATGTTGAAAAAATCATTGATATATATTTAAGAAAAAGGACAAAGACATTCAGCTGTGAATATTACTTTCATGCATACATGTGTATTCATATAATAAATATCATTACGTATAAAAGAGTAAATTTTTATTTTCCCCTTTTCCTAAAAAACGACACGTTTTTCCCCTGTGGACGGGCCCCGTCACCATTCCCCTACAGGTGAAAAAACACTGCTGGCATTTCCCCAGAAATCTATATATAATATTTGCTTGTTATTCTTGTCTGATTATCATTACATTTTAATCAGTGACAATAATCGAATGAAAAATCTCTCCAAAACACCTATCACACCAACACATCCGCATTTTGCAAAGCACCTCAACAACACTGACAAAGATCACACTCACATACAGAACAATTTTTTAAAACGCAACCTTCCCTAACGCATAACACACTTTCACCCATCTCTTTAGTCAACAAGGTCTAATACAGACAGCCTCAAGCACTCAACACTCTTAAACGTCTTTCTCAGTCCACTGTCTCCCACTAACGAACGACCATACGGATAGACAACCAGTGCTTTCCACAAGATTTTTGTCAGGCGCACTGGGGCTGCAGATAGGGGTGGTTCGGGAGGGGTGTTCCCTTCCGACGTTGATTTTTTTTATATTTAACGTGTCAATTAACGTTCTGTGGTGCGTTTTAACTCAAAGAAAAACAGCGTCGAAAGACGTCATTTGGTGCGCTATGACTCTTAAAAAAATCCTCCTGTCATTTAAAAATATATGTACTTCTTTATATTGTTTAATTGTTTTAAAACTTTCCTGTATTGACAGTAAAATCCTGACTCGAACGATTCTCCAATACATCCGTTTCAACCCGACTCTTACTGCATACTTACTACTATTCAAGATTCTATTTATTATCCAAAAATCCCGTTTATTCCGTTTTTATAAATCACTTTCTGGTAAATATTTACGATAAAAGCTCTCAATTATTTCTTTTGAACAAACCTTGCCATTTTTCTATAATATCAAATTAATTTTAAGTGACTATTTATAGATTTGATAAAATATTGCCTCTGAACATGCGTCAATCCTCTGACATGTTGTGCGATTGTTCATGCGTTGTACATGCTGCATAATTTTCGCGCTCTTTTTAATTGAGAAAAAGATTCGACACAAAAATAAACTTGCACTACTAATTTGAAGCAAGAATATTTTAACGTTGCGGTAACATTTTACATTCGGAAGTGTGTTTCGGATTAAATACACGTTAACGTCGACTTACAGGAAAGGGTTTCGGATAACATATTTAATTATTCCCATTTGAGATTTTAATAAATATTAACAGTTGCGTTATGAATTAAAGATAATTTGTTTAAACACTTTAGTCGAATAAATGTTTTGACGGAATTATGCATAAAATTCACCAGGATTACGGCTGGTTGCCATCATCAGTCTTCTAAGGACAAAAAATTTACTAGTGTGCGTAATTAATTCAACGAAAATTTGTTAACGCATTACGTGTCGAATAAATGCCAGAAAAACGTTATAAATGGACATGATGAAATATACATGTACTGGAATTAAATTGTTATCGCATAATTGTAACCGGGAGTTATTTGCACAACTTACTCGCTATAAGTAATTATTACTCTCAGTTAATTTCTTGTATTAATTACAAGAGTCATAGGTAACACTTGTTTACAGTAAAAAGGTGTGATGATGATGCCCGAAACCGTCTTTAATGTACTTTTTTATCACGTAATTGGTACAAATTCTTGCTAATCAAGCTGCGAGTAACTTTTACATCGTGCCCGACGTCAATAAAAAATAATGGTCGATAGTTAACCCCGCCCTCATAAGCATTCGCATAACCGATTGGACGATGAACATCACAGTTTGATGACGGAAAGTTACCTGCAGTGTTTTTTTTCGGCTTAAGCTGTATTAAGACAGCTTTTCACCTTAGCCTGACCTTTGTTAGCGTCCAATAGAATTCAAATAAAACTTGAATACACTTCATTGACTGCATTGGCTGATTTGAGAATACGACCAGAACATTGGAAACATGTCCGCGTCTTTGTAACACTGTTTTACTGCGTGTTCAGCATGAAACAATTTTATATCTAATGAAAAGGCTTAATAGATAGAACAGTTTTACACTCAATCTCGACATCAATACAGTTTGTGCGTCCACCTTTTATTTTCAGAAGATTTTCAGCGCGAGAACGTTTGCACTTAAGGCTATTTTCTCATATTTAGTACTAACTTCCATATTCCTGTCAACATGTTAACATGTTAAAGTATAGAGAGCAGTGGAAGCGAAGACTCACTTTAATGCATTGCATTTCAACTCGCAAGGTATATCGGGTCAATTTGCGGCCACTGTGTGTGAATGTCAGAGTTTACATACAGGTCATCGCTGCGTCTCTACCCTATGTGCTGATCGGAGTTCGCAGCCAGGAAAATAATCGTTACATAATAAAGACGCTATAGCGTGAACTAGGTGAACTGGAATTTTCTTTAGACCAGACAGATGTTAAATGAAGATATCCAGCGATATCATATGGTATGTCAATAATAGATTCTTAATGTGTTTTACAACAATACCATGATAAATATTATTTTTAATTAATTTAACAAGAATTATGCCATCATATTGACTAATGAATTAAGCATGAGCGCAATGATTCTCGATACTGTTAAAAAGCGAATCAAATAGCAACGCCAGACAAACCACTAAAACAGGTTTGTTCGAAGAACGCACGTATAAATATTTAAAATATATACAGATACTTCGTGTGTGGCCGGTTGACTCATATGTTTTAATTTCACTTCCATTCTTCTTTTGGTTTTCTGTTTTGTATCTATACGTTTATGACCAGCAATATGTAATAATGTAAAATAAGCCGCGAAAACTCCGCGTATCATCCCGTACTGCGTTTGCTGCAGCTAAGAACTGCACAGAAAAAGACATTAGCTATCTTTGATCTCAGTCATTGAAGTCTTTACCTTTCATTAACTGCAACCACAATCAACGCCGTATATCTTTTTTAAAGATATTTCTTGTTTCACCTATAGGGGAATGGTGGCGGGACCCGTCCAAAGGGGAAAAACGCGTCGTTTTTTAGGAAAAGGGGAAAATTAAGAAGTCATTATTTTATATGTAATGATATTTATTATATGAATACACATGTATGTATAAATGAAACATTCACAGCTGAATGTCTCTGTTCTTTTTCTTAAATATATATCAATGATTTGTTCAACATTAGTTTCATTCAGTTCAGCCATCATGCACAGTATCAGTTTTCCAAGCCAATTGGAGTCTAATTGGGATTTTTTTAATCAATAAAATGGCAAATGTGAGCATTTTTTATCAATAAAATGGGCCAAATTGGAATGTTTTTATCAACAAATTTTTACACAATATAGATACATCAGGCCTTTTCTTGGCCATTTTGGAAAAAAATTAAATTCATGAAGTCCACTGATTTGGGAAAACCTAATTTAATATAACTCTTTATAATAATAAAAAATCATATTAATTATAGATATATACCTTGTTAGTTGTTTATAACATGAATTTGAGATATATCTATCATGAGGCAGTTGTTTCAAAAAAAAAAAAAAAAAATTTTTTTTTTTTTTTTTTTTACTTTTGGAGGGGACTTTTTCAAAAAAATTGGGGAAAAAAAACAAACTATTTTTGGAGGGGAATGGGGCCAAATATCGGCCCCGAAATTGCCATAAAAAAACACTGACCAGATAAATCCTTGTCTGCATTTAAATGACTGTGTAATGTGGCTAAGAATAATCTATACGCGCGTCATGCTATTCTCTTATCAGTGGATTATCCATTACCCCATGTGGTGTTTATGGCGATTACTTGTGAAAGTAGGTACCGAGTGCTCTTTTAAAACAGGGAATATTGATACACTGATAGAGAAGCCTTTGATTTTTTTTTACAATCTCCACTTTCTTTCACTGAAAAACACACGGGTCGGAAAATTTCAAGCGCCCCGTGGACTCTGATTTCGAAATTGTGGGGGCGCTTAAATGGCCTGGGGAAAACCCTGTAGACAACTGCAAGGGATGGGGTCTATATTCTTTTATTTTAATATGTATTTCAATATTTACACACATTATCAAAGCTTTACAATATGTACACTAGGAGACCTACATCTATACACTTTTATTATGCTCCCCTTCGAAGAAGAGGGGGTATATTGCTTTGCTCATGTCAGTCTGTCGGTCGGTCTGTCGGTCCGTCCACCAGGTGGTTGTCAGACGATAACTCAAGAACGCTTGGGCCTAGGATCATGAAACTTCATAGGTACATTGATCATGACTCGCAGATGACCCCTAATGATTTTGAGGTCACTAGGTCAAAGGTCAAGGTCACGGTGACCCGAAATAGTAAAATGGTTTCCGTATGATAACTCAAGAACGCTTAGGCCTAGGATCATGAAACTTGATAGGTAGATTGATCATGACTCGCAGATGACCCCTATTGATTTTCAGGTCACTAGGTCAAAGGTCAAGGTCACGATGACCAGAAATAGTAAAATGGTTTCCGGATGATAACTGAAGAACTCTTATTCCTAGGATCATGAAACTTGATAGGTAGATTGATCATGACTCGCAGATGACCCCTATTGATTTTCAGGTCACTAGGTCAAAGGTCAATGTCACGGTGACCCGAAATAGTAAAATGGTGTCCGGATGATAACTCAATAACGCTTATGGCTAGGATCATGAAACTTCATAGGTACATTGATCATGACTGGCAGATGACCCCTATTGATTTTCAGGTCACTAGGTCAAAGGTCAAGGTCACAGTGACAAAAAACATATTCACACAATGGCTGTCACTACAACGGAGAGCCCATATGGGGGGCATGCATGTTTTACAAACAGCCCTTGTTTTAATATTTATTTCATAATCACACACAGTATCAAGCTTTACAATATGTAAATAAGTAGACATACATCTATATACGTTTATGCTAATATTTATTTCATTCCGTTAATTAAATACTAAATTCAGGGAAACAGATAAGATTTCATGTCAATTAGTTTTCACTGCAAGCTTTTTTGAAACAATTAGTTTTTTCCCTGAAATAAATTTGTCAAAAAGTTTTTTACAGTTGATAAAAAACTTACCTTTATTTCTGGATGAGATGAGCTTTTAATTTTTGGTGGTGACAATTTGTAGCAATTCTTATTGCAATAAATAACTAAAGTCATTATGTATTCATATTGTCAATGTTTGCTTGTTTATATGAATACATTCATTTAATTGTCTATTGACAAAGCATGTATGATAATAAGTTCTGTTTTTTAACATTCCTGTGTTTCAGTCTCAGAGCACACCTTTTAGCTTTAAAGCACTCTTTACAACGTCTTTACCCAACGGTTTGTTTCGCGTTACAAATTGAAACATATTAGACGTGCACGCCGCTAATGGCATTTTCTTAGCACGTCCGCGTTTAGAACAAGATGTCGACATGTTCGCATTCTTTTTTCGAAGGAAGAATTTTGTATGTAGACACCATTCTGAACCGGTGTTCATTATAAACTTGTCACTAATATTACGACCGCACTAAAGGTTACAATATACTAATTAAAATCAAACACAGTATGACGGGAATCCGTAAAATAAAACAACAAAGAATCGATTGCAATTTGTTTTCCAATTTCGTTATCGTTTATTGTACGATCGATTTTTTATTATGCGCCCCTTCGAGGAAGAGGGGGTATATTGCTTTGCTCATGTCGGTCTGTCGGTCGGTCCGTCCACCAGGTGGTTGTCAGACGATAACTCAAGAACGCTTGGGCCTAGGATCATGAAACTTCATAGGTACATTGATCATGACTTGCAGATGACCCCTATTGATTTTGAGGTCACTAGGTCAAGATCACGGTGACCCGAAATAGTAAAATGGTTTTTGAATGATAACTCAAGAATGCATACGGTTAGGATCATGAAACTTCATGGGTAGATTGATCATGACTCGCAGATGACCCCTATTGATTTTGAGGTCACTCGGTCAAAGGTCAAGGTAACGGTGACCCGAAATAGTCAAATGGTTTCTGGATGATAACTCAAGAATGCATACGCCTAGGATCATGAAACTTCATGGGTAGATTGATCATGACTCGCAGATGACCCTATTGATTTTGAGGTCACTAGGTCAAAGGTCAAGGTCACGGTGACCCGAAATAGTAAAATAGTTTTCGGATGATAACTCAAGAACGCTTATGCCTAGGATCATGAAACTTCACAGGTAGATTGATCATGACTCGCAGATGACCCCTATTGATTTTGAGGTCACAAGGTCAAAGGTCAAGGTCACGGAGACCCGAAATAGTAAAATGATTTTCGGATGATAACTCAAGAACGCTTTTGCCTAGGATCATGACACTTCATAGGTACATTGATCGTGACTCGCAGATGACCCCTATTGATTTTCAGGTCACTAGGTCAAAGGTCAAGGTCACAGTGACAAAAAAACGTATTCACACGATGGCTGCCACTACAACGGACAGCCCATATGGGGGGCATGCATGTTTTACAAACAGCCCTAGTTTCATTTCGTTTTCTGTAAAATAAAAATCATAAAAACGATAAAACAATCCTTATCTGTTGCCCTGTAAATTGTATAGCATGAAAAAATAAAATATTGATTAAGTATTCCATACTGCAGCCTTATCTCTAGGCAACCCCTCTCAGTAATAGCCTTATCTAACCCTCGATAATCAGTACCCTCATCAGCTCTGAATGACTGACAGATTAGCTGTTTATTGTAATTTTGGTGGTGAGAAATAGGAAATGGACAGGTGTTTTCAGGTATTGTTACTTTGTTGACTGATTAGGTGACAGATGTTTTATTATTACATTCCCAACCTAACAATTAACATAGTAACGTATGGAAATTTATAAACCTTTCATATCTTATTAAAAAAGTAAAAAATATAAGCTTATATAAATTTAATAGAAATTAGAATACACATAACTAAAAAACAAAAAACATGAACGCGAAAATAGACCTATAAATGAACACGCGAACATTTCAACCTATTTGAAAACTCTTACAACTAACCAAATCTCCAAATCATAGCCAGCTGATGATTATACCCGCTATTCATAATTGCAAATTACATATATTCCGCTATTGGTTAAAAGTACTTAGTGGTTTCGCATGATAAAAATGCATGAATTCACTATACGCATGTAGTCCGTAGCACATATATGTTGATAAAGATAACCTATTCTTAATTTAGTCGATTTATACATGTATACATAACTAAGAAACTTTGATCTATTTTGCCGCATGCAACAAACATCGCCTAATTGTTGTTTTAATTTTCTTTAATTTAACTTACACCTGGACTTTGATTTTAAAAGTAAAACTGTTTAGTTACCAGCTAAAATAACTTTGATTGAATTGCGGGCGGTATACAACATGCTTTACAACATTATCCGTGTGGTGACCAATAATTAAAGTATCACTGATTAATTATCATACCAATTAAGTTTAATTGATTAATGTTTTCCCATTTTAATTATTGATTTTTATACGCCCGTATAAAATACGGGACGTATTATGTGAAACCCCTTGGCGGCGGGCGGGCGGGCGGGCGGCGGGCGGCGGGCGGAAGGCATCACTTTGTCCGGACTCTAATTCAAATTGTATTCATCCGATCTTCACCAAACTTGGTCAGCAGTTGCATCTAGTTGATATCTAGGCCAAGTTCGAATATGGGTCATGCCGGGTCAAAAACTAGGTCATAGGGTCAATAAGTGCATTTTCAAAGGGGCCACTTTGTCCGGACTCTATTTCAAATTGTATTCATCCGATCTTCACCAAACTTGGTCAGCAGTTGCATCTAGTTGATATATAGGCCAAGTTCGAATATGGGTCATGCCGGGTCAAAAACTAGGTCATAGGGTCAATAAGTGCATTTTCAAAGGGGCCACTTTGTCCGGACTCTATTTCAAATTGTATTCATCCGATCTTCACCAAACTTGGTCAGCAGTTGCATCTAGTTGATATATAGGCCAAGTTCGAATATGGGTCATGCCGGGTCAAAAACTAGGTCATAGGGTCAATTAGTGCATTTTCAACGGCGCCACTTTGTCCGGACTCTAATTCGAATTGTATTCATCCGATCTTCACCAAATTTGGTCAGAAGTTGTGTCTAGATGATATGTAGGTCAAGTTCAAATATGGGTCATGCCGGGTCAAAAACTAGGTCACGAGGTTACTTAGTGCATTTCAAGCATTTAGCATGGTGTCCGCTCTCTAATTGAAGAAGTTTTCATCTGATCTTCACCTAATTTGGTCAGAAGTTGTGTCTAGATGATATGTAGGTCAAGTTCGAACATGGGTCATGCCGGGTCAAAAACGAGGTCACATAGTGCATTTCAAGCATTAAGCATGTTGTCCGCTCTTTAATTGAAGTAGTTTTCATCTGATCTTCACCAAATTTAGTCAGATGTTACATCTAAGTGATATCTAGGTCAAGTTCAAATATGGGTCATGCCGGGTCAATAACTAGGTCTTGAGGACACTTTCAAGCATTGAGCATGGTGTCCAAAACCTTCGAACGGGCGTATCTTGTGACAGTTTGGCACTCTTGTTGTATATATGAACCTTCACACCTCTTACACACATTTATTTAACCCGTGAAAAACAGCGACCACAAGTGTAAAAGAGCCATTAAATGTGACAACCGTATATTCAGATTATTAAAAAAGGACATCATTTATATTATTAATACTTATAATCTACTTATAACCAATGATCATTATTTCATCCTTCATCTTTTTCTGTATATATTTTTGGGGGGTGCGAGTTGACTTCAAAAAGTGCGAGTTGACCAGAAATGCCGTGCCAGTTGACCAAAAAATGTGCGAGTTTACTACCGTGCGAGTTGAATTGGGTACGAGTTGACCGGCACCTGTAATTACAGTATTTTGTTTTTGGTAATAAGTTAGGACAAATGTCTTTCGTTTTGAGTATTTTGGCGTTAAATTAGTCCCCAAATGACTACGCAATACTTCCACAACGAATGGATACACGTTCAGCCTTGGTCTGGAATTCTGCGAGTCACGCGACATTGCCCTCTTATCAATTTTGGCTGATTGTGAAAATGGTCTATTGCCTCATCAATGACATTCGCACGTGTTAATCCCTTTGTCATTGCTCAGCAGAGTACATAACAGGGCGGTAGACGTACTAAGTATTTCAGAACACCCAACACTACATCCGGATTTTCAGTTTGAGATTGTACTTTGTTAATGTAAGGAAACTGAGTATTTAATGTAAGTTTGACCACTGTCAAGTAAAATAGACTTTCAACATACCTTTTTATGTGTTAAATATATGGTAGAATAATATTTTAACTTTATTTCTTAAATTAGTAATTATGTTTTTTCAATCCATATACAGAACAGCCAAAGCGGAACAAACGTATTTCGCGATCCGCGGCGGCAAGGCGAAACGAGTCGATGCCGCGTCAGTCGTTGAAGCCGCGTCAGTATGCGGCGGCAAGTCGCATTTCGCCGCGAAACTTCGCATCTGTCCGCCGAGGCATGCCGCGGTCCGCGACATGATGCCGAGTCGATGCGATCATGATTTTTTTTTTTTAAATTATTAGTTACATGTAGTAAACAAATTTTGAAAGAACAATTATAATTATAATTAAAATCATAATAAATGTATTGTGCGCGGATTGTATTAGCATATACATGTAAGCATAGTTAATGTGTCTGGCCAATTATTAAGTTTGTTTCCCGCCCGTAGCGTATGTATTTCACACATAAACAAGGTCACGTAATTATGTTTTCGCACATACAAGTGGTCAAGGCTCCAGCATATGGTGGATTTATAAATTAATTGCATGTTGATTCCGCTATTATATTTTAGCTGAGAAAATTAGCAGTTTGAAGCCACATCAATAATCAAGACGGTGACGACGTATTTGTAGTTTTGTTAATTATCAGCTTATTACAACTATTGTTTGAATATGCGTATATAAACACGTTTTATTTTGTTCATATTATACAGTTAATATCGCTACTAATTACCCGATAATCCCGTATATTCCAGTTTTAAAGCAAATGCTGGTAAATATTTACGATACACAAACATTCTCGATATTTCCTTAAGTATCAAATACATTTGGGCATTTGTTACTATTTATAGAGATGGTGAAATAACGTCTAATCGGGGCGTTTTTTTTCTCTACTGAACACGCGATTTACGCCTGACGTGATGTTCATGTATTTATACAACACAAAATACACCCAAACTTTCCAAACGACGTTCTACATGTCTGCATAATTTTCGCGCGCTTTTTATGAAACAAAGGATATTTTAGCACTGTTTATTTGACGCTAGAATTTGCCAAAGGACGCGTTAGCATTTAAATTCTGAAGTGTGTTTCGGATTACAAATATAATAATGATAATCGAACGAAACATAAACAGTTGCGCGTCATTAATTCCACGCTACACATACATGTATGTACATGTAGGTGGATATCTTTTCACTCGATCCGCCGCGTACGTATGCGGCGGATTTACTCCGCGAAAGTACGCGAGGTTAATACAGACTCGGCGTCGTTGCGCGGATCGATGCCGAGTGCCACGGCGATACGCCGCGTGAACACACGATTCGGCCGCCGCGGACTAATAATCTGGCCGTGGCGTAGCCGCGGATTATGTTTGTGCCGCTTTGGCTGTACTGTATATCACTTTCTTTTATTAAAACACTCATGGCTAAATTTTAAAACTACATAATAATCTCTTCATCACTTTTATTTACCATGTCAATTTTTTTTTTTTTTTTTTTTTTTTTTTTTTTTACTTATGAGTGCCAGCTCCTTGTTGTGTTTTTTTACTAGAATAATTTCATGTAGTATCTTATATGTGCATATAGATCTATTATTTATTTTTATATAGCTATTAATTATTAGCATGTGGATTTTTACTAACACCAAATCTGATTTGTATTTATATATGCCTTGTACAGGACCATTATGCCTTTGATTGTGTCGGTAAATAGCTATACATAGCTAATGTTAAAATGTTACTACTGTAAACCGACTTTAAATAAAAGTTTGTATCTTGTATCTTGTAGTTCAATTTGTATACAGCGCAATAACTGTTTCTACAATGCTGTATCTTAAAGCATGGACTCTGCCAATTATCAGATCGCAGCGAGAATATAAATAAGAATGTGTCCTAATTCAAACTACACTGTTATACTAACTACAATTTCAACTGCTACCATAAGATCAAATCGTCAGATACTACGGTGAAAACAATTTGTGCAGTGTAACCTTTTCTTTTGCTTTACTCTTATCGACAATTCACAACTTCTGCCATAAACGATTTGTTATAAAGTTTATGTTTTGAGCATTTATCAACAAAATACACGCAAAATGATGTCAATTGTAACAGGTATTTTTTTTGTAACAATGTATTAGTTTGATTGAACTCGATTTTATAGACATATGTGAGACATAATTTTTTTTATTAAAAAATGGGTTACAAGGAAGAACTCTGAGCTGTACGTATGTACTCATAAAAGCTCAGAGCATTCAAGAAGAACTACCTTTCATACATGAACTTACTTTACAGCAAAAAAATGCAAGAACAGGAACTGTATCAAAGCAGTTTACTATCCTAAACATCGTTTCTTGAAATAAATTAAAATAAAAGATCCATGCTCCTATTTAAAAGTGTAATATCATACCAAGGCCATATCAACAAACATGGCATCTTAACTAGCATCATGTCTAATAGTACTAGTGGAACAAAATGCATCTGCATCTGACTGGGCAAGGACTGTTGAACAGAAGATTTTTTTTTTTTACATTTAGCGAATGTTTTACTGTTGATTTTTATGCAATAAGACTTGCTGTAATGAGACATGATGTTGTTTTGACCTCTACCTTCCGGTCGTTCTTGATCGTCTGGTTGTTGTGTTACATACAACCAATTCCATTAGCACGAAATAATCATACATAGTTCAGTGTGCGAAAAACTGTCCATCTTCAAATATAAATCAGTGATTTTTTTTTCATTTTCTGAGGGGGAAAAATTAGTTTTTGGGGGAAAAAATAATTTTTTAAGGTGGGGGACTTTTTGATAGATTGAGGGCCCTGACCCGCATCAGCTGCTACTTTACCAAAAATCTGGTACAGTCTAAATAGGCCGGGTATGTGTTTGTATATTTTCTGTACCCAGGGTACGTTAAAGTAGTACCCTAGCTGCCAATGACCAAGCGTAATTCAAGGTTACACTTCACAGTTAACTCACTTTAGCACAACAGGCTACCTGCATCAGCTGCCACTTTCCCACACAGGGGCTGGAACGGTGTTAGGATAATAATTTATATTGTAGTGAGCTGGTTTTTAAGTACAAAAATTGTTAACCTTTTAAATACTTTTGTGTACAGTGACATTCGGTTGGTCTGGTGTTTTTACAAACATAATACGTAGAATATGCATATGAATCTGATAATACACAGACCCACTAACATATAAATCAAACCATGTTTGTAATTTACCATTTTTGACCAAGAATCCTCCCACTGTTCTTTCTTGTAAAGTTGACTTGAAAACGGTCCGCTCGTAAACACACTTTTACTTCAATTATCTATGTTTAACACTGAATGTTTATAGCTTAAAATAACTCCGTGAAAGTTGAGTACACATATTTCGCTAATCCATGCACGTTATACGAATATCTTCATTATTTGTATTGTTATTTGTAATGTTCAGTAGAAATCGGCATGTGATTTTTCCACTGTTCGCCATCTTGAAATGTCGACTTGTGGGTAATTTGTGCATAACAACACACAGCGGCGTAAACATAAATCTCACCTGCGCTTTATTTAAGCTTGAGGTAAGAAAGCTGCACCTTTTTTAGCAGACGTACGGTCATTATTTAGTTCATATAGTATGTTTTAAATTGTTTTGTCATTTAAAGTCTATTTTATTATTATAAGTGTTCCATAATTGGTCACGGCAGTTATTGTGACCCCTTTTGGTCACACTGTGACCAATATTTGGTCACACAGTGACCAATTTCTGGTCACAGTGACCAATTTCTGGTCGCAGTGACCAATTTCTGGTCACAAGTGGAACGCCGCGGCTACATAAAGTGACCAAATTTTGGTCACAGGATATATTTTAGTCAAAATCTTAATGCAGGCAACATCCACGCCAATTTTTTTCTTAAAAAGGTACTTTTTTTTTTCGTGAGTAATTTAAGTAACTTATAATAACAGTAATACCTTTGTAAGCAGATAATAAAGCGAACATTTAACATATTTTTATTAAACTTGAGCATTATTTAAGGTATTAAATCTATTTTGGTTATGATCGTTGGCAAGTGTCATTGGTCCTTAAATTCGGCAAAGTCCCGTTTACGAGTGTAATGTTCATTGTAAAATATCATCTTCTTTTGACGCGCAGTTTACCGTCGCAAGATTGAAAGTATTGTAAAACCTTAATTAAGGTTGCATGTCATCTTGTTGTTGGAAATATAACATTTTGTTGAGTTATTCGTGGAAACTGAATAAAAGTTGTTTGAAGTTGAATCGGACTTTGAGTTAAACATTTACCACCATTGATAAGGAGCGCACTAAAGGAGCGTAACAATATAATACTTTTACAACACGGAAAACTTTTAGAGCCATAAAAATCATGGACAAAACAACAAATTCGTTCTCATTTTTTTACCAGACTGGCTGTCCTGTAAATTAGACCTTTCACAATTTTACAGGACATGTCTGTCTGTCCGGCCATGACTTGCGGAGACTGCACACCAGCCATTTGCAAAGCTCATTTCTCCATCAATTTTTAACCAATTTTGCTAAACCTAAGTATGAAACCACACAAGTCTAATGTTAAGCGGTTGTAAATAAAAAAAGCAACCTGGCTAAAACATTTACTAGAATCAATCTGGCTACATAAAAAAACATTGTGCAAGCATGCACAATTTTATAACAAAATTGATGCAACTTTCTTTCACTTTGGAAATTTTAAGGGTGGCACTTGTGAATTTTATAATACTTTTATGATATGGGACCTTTTTACTTTTTGGTAAATTGACAAAATAGAAGATAATTGTTTCAGAATGGTAAATGTTTGTTGTAGTTATGATATTTGCCAGTTAACAGTAAAACTAAACATGTACCATGCTCTAAAATATCCATTATATGCATGTTTTGTCGATTTAAAAACATGAAAATTATCAAGTGTTCTAAACACTAAACTATTTAATAATTTGGAGAGTTCTGTTGTTAACGTTATATTTTGTGGCATTGCGTATATTATGTATAAAATACACCACTTACTGTATGAGAACAGATGGCCAAGTGGCAGACTGTTAACTTTTCCTTAACAACAAATTAATATTTAAATTAAAAATATTGATACATATATATGTACTCATATATGCATGAATAATATTTGTTATTGTTTGTTTTTCAGGGCTTGCCAAGCCTTTGGCTCAACTCAGGTCAGTTCAGTCTCATTTTCATTCAACTGATATTTGTTGACATCCAGCTTTATGTATATTTCAGATGTCTCAAATATAAAGTAAAGGGTGTCACTTGGGAAGGATATCCCAGGCCTTTTCCTGGCCATTTAGGGAAAAAAATTAATATTGGGATTTTTTTGGAGAAATGTCCACTTATTTAGGGAAATGTCATTTAATGTAACTCTTTGTAATAATTCAAATTAGAAGAAGAAAATCATATAAGTTATTGTTGCATATGTTGTAAGAAGCAATTGAAATAAAATTGAGATATAACAATCATATGGAGGATACTAGGTTAGCGTTGAATACAGAGAAGTTTATGTTGCGAGGCTTAGAACGCCTGGAACGGGAGCCTTGGCAAGCGCTTTCTGTGTTCGAGCCGAGCAACATAAACTTCTCTGTATTCAACGCCTATCCTAGTATTCTATTTATCCCATTTGATTTTTTTCAACGTGACATTTAACATAAATAGATCTAATAACCTTACCAATAATTTTAATTCAGTCTTAAATTAATGCTCAGGTGAGCTTTTGTGACTGGTCTTTGTCAGTTGTATGTCCGTCCGTCCGTCCGTAAACATTTGCTCTTAAACACTCTAGAGGCCACATTTCTTGTCCCATCTTCATGAAACTTGGTCAGAAGCTTTGTCCCAATGAAATCTCGGCACACTGAGGAAGTAACATTTTATGCCCGATCTTCATGTTACTTTGTCAAAATGTTTGTCTTAATGATATCTTGGTTGAGTTTAAAAGTGGTTCCGATCCGTTGAAAAACATGGCCGCCAGTGGGCGGGGCAGTTTTCCTTGTTTGGCTATTGAGAAACCTTGTAAACAATCTAGAAGTCACAATTTTTGCCCAATCATCATGAAAGTTGGTCAAAACATTGGTTCAATTGATGTCTTTGACGAGTTCGAAAATGGTCGAGATCAGTGTAAAAACATGGCCGCCAGTGGGCGGGGCATTTTTCTCTATATGTATATTGGCAGTTTTACCTATTTGGCTTTAGAGAAACCTTGTAAACACTCTAGAAGTCACAATTTTCGCCCTTTTCATGAAAGTTGGTCAAAACATTGGTTTTATTGATATCTCGGACAAGTTTGAAAATGGTTGGGATCAGTGAAAAAACATGGCCGCCAGTGGGCGGGGCATTTTTCTCTATATTTATATAGTGAAAACATGTGAACATGGTAAAAGTCACATTTTTGGCCCAATTTTCATGAAATTTGCTCAGAACATTTGTTTTCTTGATACAAGAGTTGAGTTCAAAAATGGTTCCGGTCAGTTGAATAACATGGCTGCTGGGAGGGGGGCAGTTTTCTCATTATGCCCCCCCCCCCCCTTTCGAAGAAGGGGGGGTATATTGTTTTGCTCATGTCGGTCTGTCCGTCCACCAGATCGTTTCCGGATGATAACTCAAGAGCGCTTTTGCCAAGGATCATGAAACTTCATAGGTTTATTGATCATGACTCGCAGATGACCCCTATTGATTTTCAGGTCACTAGGTCAAAGTCAAGGTCACTATTACCCGAAATAGTAAAATGGTTTCCTGATGATAACTCAAGAACACTTATGCATAGGATCATGAAACTTCATAGATACATTGATTATGACTTGCAGATGACCCCTATTGATTTTCAGGTCACTAGGTCAAGGTCACAGTGACTCAAAGCAGTAAAATGGTTTCCGGATGATAACTCAAGAACGCTTATGCCAAGGATCATGAAACTTCATAGATACATTGATCATGACTCGCAGATAACCCATAATGATTTTCAGGTCACTAGGTCAAAGGTCAAGGTCACGATGACCGGAAATAGTAAAATGGTTGCCGGATGATATCTCAAGAACGCTTAGGCCTAGGATCATGAAACTTCATAGGTACATTGATCATAACTCGAAGATGACCCCTATAGATTTTCAGATCCCTAGGTCAAAGGTCAAGGTCACGATGACCAGAAATAGTAAAATGATTTCCGGAGGTTAACTTTAGAACGCTTAGGCCTAGTATCATGAAACTTCATAGGTACATTGATCATGACTTGAAGATGACCCCTATTGATTTTCAGGTCACAAGGTCAAAGGTCAAGGTCACGGTGACCCGAAATAGTAAAATGGTTTCCAGATGATAACTCAAGAATGCTTATGCCTAGGATCATAAAACTTCATAGGTACATTGAACATGATTCGAAGATGACCCCTATTGATTTTCAGGTCACTAGGTCAAAGGTCAAAGTCATGGTGACCTGAAAAAGTAAAATGGTTTCTGGATGATAACTCAAGAGCGCTTATGCCTAGGATCATGAAACTTCATAGGTACAACGATCATGACTCGCAGATGACCCCTATTGATATTCAGGTCACTAGGTCAAAGGTCAAGGTCACGGTGACCTGAAATAGTAAAATGGTTTCTGTATGATAACTCAAGAACGCTTATGCCTAGGTTCATGAAACTTCATAAGTATATTGTTCATGACTCGCAGATGACCCCTATTGATTATCAGGTCACTATGTCAAAGGTCAAGGTCACAGTGCCAAAAAATGTGTTCACACAATGGCTGTCAAGGTCACGGTGACTCAACTTAGAAAAATGGTTTCCGGATGATAACTCAAGAATGCTTACGCCTAGGATCATGAAACTTCATAGGTACATTGATCATGACTCCCAGATGAAATAATGATGAAACTTGACAAGGATGTTTGTCTGGATAATATCTAGGTCAAGTTTGACATTTGGTAAAGATTGAATGAACCGACTCCTCTCAGGTGAGCGAACTAGGGCCATCTTGGCCCTCTTGTTTATAAATTGTTATGGGTTTGCCGTGTGTGATCCGATGCATCAATGGCGCCCTTGTTAAAATCATTTCCCTGAGAACAGGGAACGACAAAAGTACAAACAAAAACCAAAACTCGTTCGAACTAGTATCTTGCCTTTAATTACCCTTTAAAATCCATCTAATAATCCATTTAACTCAATAATTTGACGATTTTGCATCTAGGGTCTTTAATAATTATTTTAGCATAGTTAAATAAAGACCTTTATGCCATCCTATCACTATATTCAAATGAGTTTACGAACTAAATAAACTTTCTTGTCCGTCACACACTACGTCATGTACTCTATGTGTATTACAATGAACCGGAGCAGTTTATCAAATAATAGTCATTGGTAAACTCGGTTGCATTTGCAGATTTCTGCATACAAACATAATTATGTTTAAACTTGCACAATGTTTTATTTGTCTATGGTAAATGCCCTTATTGTACAAGAAAATAGTTTAATATATAAATACACAAAGAATTGCAAACATTCCATTACACAACAGATAAATGAGTGGATAATACCTGTGTACAAAATGGGACTATGAACTCCAGTGTGGTTCTATTTTTACCATCTTATACTTTACACAGCTCTATGCCTAACGTGAATTAAATCGAAAGGCAAATATTGCAGATTATTTATGAATTGTGCGATATTTGTATGTTTGTTGTACATTCTTAAATGTCAAAAGTATATGCATGGATTATAAACAATGCACATTACACGAAATAAGGAAAATGTGATAAATTGACAAATCAAATATGTTGATATAGATCTACAGTACATGTACATGTAAAATAAGTCGCGTTTATAATAAATCGTCAAAAACATTTTGGGGAAAATGACGCAATAAGTATGTCATTTTATGAAGCCATCAATCAGCTGATTCATTATACGGATGGCGAAAAATTATTTCATATGACTAGATTTAAATGTTGAAGGTCGTATAATGTTGAAGCTAAAGTTTTCTCGACTTTATTTCTTATGAAAAATCATTCAGTGGTAAAGTAAAAAGTAGTCCGTGCACACGACAGGTATATCCCTCAAGATTGAATACAGGCTAGTATATTCAATAAGGTGTTATACCGTCAATGTTGCGTTGAAAATGGGATAAAAGACACTTCTTTCTAAAAAAATATTGCTTTTTATGCCCCCAGAATGATCAGGGGGTATATTGTTTTTGGCCTGTCTGTTTGTCTGTCTGTCATTGTTTGTGTGTGTCTGTCCCAAAACTTTAACCTTTCTCAAAAAATGTCAGTTTGGGAATGGTTATGTTTAACAGACCTGCAGACACACCAGGAAAAGGCCTGGTAACCCAATTTAATACACAGGGAAAATGTTTGCAACGAGTGTCCTTTTCAGTTTGCACATTCCACATAATGTAGATTTATGACTCACTCAGACTACTTTGAAAAGGAAATATGAGTCTTGTTGTCTACAAAAATTTACATTTTAGGCCAATGAT
Source organism: Dreissena polymorpha (assembly GCF_020536995.1). NCBI lineage: Eukaryota > Metazoa > Mollusca > Bivalvia > Myida > Dreissenidae > Dreissena > Dreissena polymorpha. The sequence goes on from NC_068365.1 coordinate 43,916,735, forward strand.
GCTGGTTCGCTCTGGGGCCACCTTGCCAGTGAAGAAAGACGAGGGAGTCGTTGAGGTCAATATGATAAATTGCACTACTGGCGCTCGATTGGTCATTTTTGGCTTGGGTACAACTATATAGTTTCCTGGGTACTCTTAAAGTATACTTTTAATGTACCTCGGGTACAGATCAATCTCTTAAAGGCACCTGTCCTATTTTAGAATGTACCCCAGTTTTATTATGATGTTGTAGAACGCCCAACCAAATTACGAAGCCAAATTTTCTTTGAATAAAACCTACTTCAACATTCTTTTTGAGTATGAGTTTCGACAATAAAGAGGCCATTGTACAGAAAAGTGATTTAAATATGAACAAAATTGATTTGGAAAAATGAGCCATATGGCATCAACTAATGTAGCCTCAATACTTCCAGGTATGTTATGGCATCAACTAATGTAGCCTCAATACTCCCAGGTATGTTTTATATGGCATCAACTAATGTAGCCTCAATACTCCCGGGTATGTTTTATATGGCATCAACTAATGTAGCCTCAATACTCCCAGGTATGTTTTAATATCATAAATACGTTACCTGTTATCTCTAGCTTACCCCTTTCCAAGGGAGTTATTTCATCCGGAAAATATTCAAGCGCTGGGAATCGTCCACCTCTATAAGAATCCAAATCAGGTTAAACATAGTACAATGCAACCTAACAGGAAATCAAGAACCACAACTCATCTTTCCTTTCCGGATAAAACCATGTGCACGCCTATTTTTGGCTCAGGACTTATGTGTTCTTTTCACTGTGTTTTTGGCGGAGTTTAAAAGGATAAAGTTTATTTATCTTTTATTTGTATCATTCGGTTTATATTTCTATACTTTTTGTTGCAGTAATTGTCATATTTCTGCTTTTGCTGGGTTTCTTTGTTTGCATCGTCGCTCATGTACATGACGTCATGAGCACGTGAACCACGAGGAATTCGTGCCTATTCCCCAATAAGTAATTGAGGTCAATTGGACAGCGTTCTTTGTGTTTACATTTTGTGGTTTAACTTTTTATTTGAATTTATAATCATTAATTTGTCTTTTGTAGGTTCTTTCTGTTTCTTTTATTTCAGAATGAACTTACAGGATAGAGGTTCTTGTGGTCATATCAAAGCAAGGTGGGATTCCCACGATACTTGCTTGGCATGTACCGGTTGCACATTTAATAACAAATGTGCGGTTTGCGATTTGTGGGCTTACGACGTATGGACAAAAGCAGGTCGCCGGAGGACGTCGATCAGCCGCAAACGCAACGAACCTCCATCCGACGTTGATTACCCGGTGACTCCACTGGTCAAGGATGACCAGCGGTTTTGTCAGTCACTGGGTACCGGGCAAGATGGTGTTGTTGTCAGTCGATCGTCAACAGATCTTATGACTCACACCATGCATACCGGCGACATTGATCATGGAATGACTGGATCAATGTCAGACCACATGGCAGCCGCCATTCTACGGTCTTTGGCCGGTGACGTAACCGATCATAATATGACCGGCCGGTCACCGGTCCGGTCACCGGTCATGTCACCGGTCCGGTCCGGTCATGTCACCGGTCCGGTCCGGTCACCGGTCCGGTCCGGTCATTGATCACCGGTCCGGTCCGGTCACCGGTCAACAGTCATCAGTTGGGCCTGCCACCGATAACACCAATCGCCGGTCAAGAAGAACTCGGTCTTCATCATCGGCGTATTCTTCTACATCTGATTCATCGTCAAATACATCGTCTTCATCAAGGAGTGGACATCGGACACGCTCTTCTTCGTCGAGCAGTTATCATCGTCGCGGCGCTCATAAGCGATCACGTCGTCACTCACGGAGACGGTATTCCAAAAAAATCTCGATCTCATCGCAGCCGATCCACATCTCGACAGCGCAGCCGATCCAGAACTCGACATTGCAGGAAACGAGGACGTCGGCAACGTTCACGTAGACAGCATCGGACTTACCATACGTATAGTCGTTCACCATCGTGTTCCGTTATGGAATCGCATGTTTCCATGCCAAATGTGTCGGTTCCAACGTTGACTGCCACACGTATTGCATCTTCAGGAGCTCATCTCACTACTACGGCGTCAGTGTCAACACCACGGGTATCATCTACAGTATCTAGTCGTGTACCCCCTTCAGCTACCCTGTCGAATCCTGATACACTATGGATACAGAATTCGGCGGGACATTTTGTACCGGTCAATGCTGATAATTTACCTTCTTCCGGTTTACATTATCAGTTTACTGACGTCGGGGATGATCATTCGCTGTTACCAGACAATTACAATCCGGTACAAGATATTCTCACTTCTGTTCCTGCTGATTCTATACAAACCGCTGGTGTTGTAGAGAGTGAGGCTGATTCAGATGCAGAATCTAATGTTGAGACGGATCAATATTTAGCTCCGATTGGTCAGATCTATGAACTGATGTTTCGTACTCTTGGTGAAGATTACTGTCCAAGACCTGCTGAACTGTCTTCAAATGCGACGATTTCTGTGACAGAACAACTTTTTCGTACATTTGATCCCAACAGGGTTATTAAGTCGACGGCTCGTCCTGACCCACGACTTCCCATTGGTTCTACTGTTCTATCTGTTCTTCAATCATTGGAATCAGCTAATAAGACTATTCCAAAACGAGGAGAAACATGGAAAATTCCTAAGGAACTAGCTGATCCAAAACACCAGGAAGGTAGTAAAAGTTACAAACCTCCTGTACCACATGCAACATCTGGGTTGGATTTTTCAAAACTTCCGGTTCCAGATCCGGACATAAGCAAGCTATCTCTTGTAATGCCAAGTGGTTCCAATTCAGTTTCTGTTCCGTTTTCAATGTTGGAAACTTGGGAAATGAGGGAACGTAGATCATTAGGTTTGACTAACCAAATTGACTTCATGCTAGCGACAATTTTACAAATGGTGTGTGAATGGTCGGAATCTGTTCCGGAGGAACTCCGTGATTTGTTAATTCATCTCTCACGGACCACACTGGCCTTATCTCACACTTCTGCTTCTTCAATGTCCGAGATGCTAAGGATTCGTAGAGATCTTATCCTTACTTCTTTACCTAAAGATTTTCTGTTGGAACCTGGTATGCACTCGCTCAGAACAGCTCCTCTCACATCAGGGTTTCTTTTTGGTGGAAGGATACAAGAAGCAATCACAGCTGACAAGGATGACCAACTTCATGCTTCTTTAGCTAGAAACAACTCTGGACAACGCCAAGGGGTCTTTAAGCATCCTGCTTCTAGGCCACCAGCAGTTCCAGCATTCAAGACGGCTAAGAGAAATAACCTTTTCTCTAAAAAGCCTTCTTTTAATCCACGGTCAGGTCCTAATAGGCAGTCTTCCTATAACAGACCTTCTTTGTCACACAAGTCTTCTAATAAAGATTCTGGGAAAAAGGGCAAACCCAAGCCGGGACAGAGGAATTTCAAACCTTCTACCGGCAGGGGCGCACCTCCTGCTTATCAGCCCTAGGTCCCTTCCCTTTCTACCGCCACAACCTCCGATGCCGGAAATACCAGTCGGGGCCAGACTTTTCCACTTCTCAAATCGATGGCTTCAAATTACTTCAGACGCATGGGTTCATTCTCTTGTGACAAAAGGCCTGACTTTTCAATTCGAAAAAAGGCCTCCACTTTCTCGCGTCCCTATAGAGCTGGTATCTCGGCATCCACATATTCCAGAGTCCATTCTCGGGCTCTTGGAAAAACAGGCGGTAGAAAGGGTTCAAGATCCTTATTCTCCAGGATTTTACAGTTGTCTTTTTCTTGTTCAAAAGAAAAATGGTTCCTGGAGACCAGTAATAGATTTAAAAGTGTTCAACATGTATCTCCTCAAACCAACTTTCAAAATGGAGACTCCTTCTTTCATACGGGAATCCATCAAACCCCTGCACTGGGGGGGGTGTCTTTGGATCTGGAAGATGCTTACTTCCATGTTCCTATACATCCCAACTACCGAAAGTACTTGCGATTCGCCTTTCAAGGCCAAGTCTACCAGTTCCGGTCTATGCCTTTCGGGTTGGCGACAGCCCCACGAGTTTTTACCAAACTAATGTCGGCAGTCGGATCACACCTCAGAGTTCACGGGATTATTCTTCTTCAGTATTTCGACGACTGGCTCTTACACCAGCTCGATCGTCAATTGCTTCTGTACAACCTAGAATTCTCTTGGAAGGAGCTCCTCTCGTTAGGGCTCCTTCTCAATGCAGACAAATCAGACCTCATTCCTTCACAGGACATTACGTTTGTGGGAATGAATTTCTTGACCCACATCAATCGGGTCAGAGTGTCTATTCAACGTATATCAGACCTTCTGATGAAGGTCAACTGGGTTTTGTCCCAATCTCATATAACAGCTCAAGAATTCCTCTCTCTCAACGGTATCCTGAGCTCAGTAGCAGACTTTGTGCAGTTGGGACGTCTCTTCCTACGTCCTCTTCAGTACTATCTCTCAGCTTGTTGGAAATGGTCTCCAGGCAATCTATTAACACAGATTCCAATCCTTCCCTCCTTAAGGTCTCATCTTCAGTGGTGGCTAGACGAGGAGACTCTGTTGGCAGGAGTACCCCTTCTTCCCCCGCAACCGTCATTATATCTAATAACGGATGCGAGCAAGGAAGGGTGGGGTGCTCACCTGGAACCTCTCAGTCTGATAATTTCAGGGTTGTGGTCTCATCAGGAATCTCACCTTCATATCAACAATCTAGAAATGCGAGCAGTATTTCTAGCTGTATCTCATTTCCAATCACATCTTCGAGACTCTTGTGTGATGGTGTCAACAGACAACACATCTGTGGTGGCTTACATCCAGGCACAGGGGGGGACACATTCTCAATCCCTGTATCTGGAAACCAGAAAATTACTTGTTCTTTGCAAAACACTCAACATTCATCTGCTGGCAAAATATATACCAGGTCGCCTCAACGCCCTGGCAGATGGTTTGTCTCGCAAACACCAGTTACTTCCATCGGAGTTGACACTTCATCAAGAAGTGACCAACCAGATCTTTTTCAAGTTCGGTTATCCCCTGGTCGATCTATTTGCAACCAGACACAATCACAGACTTCCTCTGTATGTGAGTCCAGTTTACGATCCAGCAGCGTGGGCAATCGACGCGCTTTCGTTCGCATGGGACCAACTGGACGCTTACGCCTATCCCCCACCCATTCTAATTCCCCAAATATTGGGGAAAATCAGGGTGAGCTCTTGCAGGATACTCCTGATTGCCCCTTGGTGGCCCAGAAGATCTTGGTTCAACGATCTTCTCAGTCTCCTGTACGATTATCCCAGGAATCTTCCTCACAGGTCAGATCTTCTGTCTCAAAGCGGCAGACTACATGCGGACCCAAAAATGTTCCACTTACACGTCTGGCCGTTATCAGGCAATCTTTGCAGAAGAAATGTTTTTCTGTCAGGGCTTCAACCCTCGTTGCTTCAGCAAGGAGAAAATCCACCAGAGCAGTCTATGATGCTCGTTGGAAACTCTTCTCCAATTGGTGTTTTCGAGGGAAAATTAATCCCCTCAATCCCTCTGCTAGACGAATAGCGGATTTTCTCATTTATCTTTTTGATGATAAGAAACTTTCTCTTAGTTCCATCAAAGGATACAGATCTATGATTTCGCATACATTGGCTTTCACTAAGTCTTCACAAGTCTGTGCTGATCCAGCTATTTCAGAACTTGTTCGAGCTATGGAACTTAGTCGTCCTGTATCTCGTACACTTGCTCCTAAATGGGATTTAGCTTGTGTGCTTGGTTCCCTTATTAAGGCTCCCTATGAACCTCTTGATCAGGCTTCATTACAATTCCTAACATGGAAGACCGTTTTCCTTCTTACTATGGCTTCAGCCAAACGGAGAAGTGAAATTCATGCTCTTTCTATCGAGGATAGTCATCTTCGTTTTGACTCTTCTGATGGTTCTGTTACATTGTTGTGTCAGTCAGGATTCCTTGCTAAAAATCAACTCCCCTCTATGGCTTCCAAACCCTTCAAAGTTCCAAGTCTATCTAGAACTTGTGGACATGAAGATGATGATAGACTCCTTTGCCCGGTCAGGGCTTTGAAGTTCTACCTTAAAAAGGTAAAGTCTATTCGAGGTTCTCGCAAGAGACTTTTCATTCCATTAAAAGGGGGGGGGCGATGTGTCTGCGGCTTCTATTTCTCGTTGGATAGCCTCGACTATAAGGAAAGCTTATTCTTCTCTTTCATCGAGGGATTTATCCCTGTTTAAGATAAGACCGCATGAATTAAGAGCTCTTTCGGCTTCGTGGGCTTATATTAATCAGACCCCACTATCTGAAGTGCTTCAAGCTGCTTTCTGGAGGAATCCGACCACCTTCTCCTCTTTTTATCTTCGTTCTCTTGAGTGCCAACAAGACAATTTGTATAAGTTGGGTCCTCTTGTAGTGGCTCAAACTGTAGTTTCTTCTATGGCGTAAGTACACTGGTGCCATCCGAGAATTAAGTACTATACTGTACTAACAAAGATTATAAGAGGACTTGATTCTACTATTTCTGGCTGTAAACCCTCTATATGGGTTTTGCTGTGATGGGAAAAAATATGCGAACCTTCCCGCCGCAGCTGCAAAATCAGCTAGAGATAACAGGTAACGTATTTATGATATTAAAACAAATTTTCTTAAGTAAAATTCATTTTAATTATTAAATACTTACCTGTTATCGGTAAGTCCCACCTCCCACCCCGCTCATCGCCTTTTTATACGCCCGTATAAAATACGGGACGTATTATGTGAAACCCCTTGGCGGCGGGCGGCGGGCGGCGGGCGGCGGGCGGAAGGCATCACTTTGTCCGGACTCTAATTCAAATTGTATTCATCCGATCTTCACCAAACTTGGTCAGCAGTTGCATCTAGTTGATATCTAGGCCAAGTTCGAATATGGGTCATGCCGGGTCAAAAACTAGGTCATAGGGTCAATAAGTGCATTTTCAAAGGGGCCACTTTGTCCGGACTCTATTTCAAATTGTATTCATCCGATCTTCACCAAACTTGGTCAGCAGTTGCATCTAGTTGATATATAGGCCAAGTTCGAATATGGGTCATGCCGGGTCAAAAACTAGGTCATAGGGTCAATTAGTGCATTTTCAACGGCGCCACTTTGTCCGGACTCTAATTCAAATTGTATTCATCCGATCTTCACCAAACTTGGTCAGAAGTTGTATCTAGACAATATCTAGGTCAAGTTCGAATATGGGTCATGCCGGGTCAAAAACTAGGTCACAGGGTCACTTAGTGTATTTCAAGCATTTAGCATGGTGTCCGCTCTCTAATTGAAGTAGTTTTCATCCGATCTTCACCAAACTTGGTCAGAAGTTGTATCTAGACAATGTTTAGGTCAAGTTCAAATATGGGTCATGCCGGGTCAAAAACTAGGTCACAGGGTCACTTAAACCATTTCAAGCATTTAGCATGGTGTCCGCTCTCTAATTGAAGTAGTTATCATCCGATCTTCACCAAATTTGGTCAGAAGTTGTGTCTAGACAATATCTACATGTAGGTCAAGTTCAAATATGGGTCATGCAAGGTTAAAAACTAGGTCACGAGGTCACTTAGTGCATTTCAATCATTTAGCATGGTGTCCGCTCTCTAATTGAAGTAGTTTTCATCAGATCTTCATCAACTTTGGTCAGAAGTTGTGTCTAGATGATATGTAGGTCAAGTTCAAAAATGGGTCATTTTAAAGTTATCAAGTTGTCCAAAGCCTTAAAACGGGCGTATCTTGTGACAGTTTGGCACTCTTGTTATGTTTGCGTAAAGGAAAGATGAGTTGTGGTTCTTGATTTCCTGTTAGGTTGCATTGTACTATGTTTAACCTGATTTGGATTCTTATAGAGGTGGACGATTCCCAGCGCTTGAATATTTTCCGGATGAAATAACTCCCTTGAAAAGGGGTAAGCTAGAGATAACAGGTAAGTATTTAATAATTAAAATGAATTTTACTTAAGAAAATTTGTTTTAGTATATCTTCCGTACCTGGGGTACTTTTATGTTGTATCTGAGCCACGAATTTCCAATCAAGCACATTTGGCCTCTAGCAGGGCTTGACACAAATTTTTTTTACCTACTGACTTAAAGGACCACCAACTTTCAGAAATTACTGGTCCTCCAAGATTTCAAGTGGTCCGACAATTTCTCTGTTATTTTACCTAAATTTCAACTTAACTTTCCGGACTATCCACAATGTAAACTATACTATCTACTAAACTATCTCAATATCCCTTTCATATTTTCGCTGTACTTCAAGCTTCTCTTCATTATTTTGAGGTTTTTTAGGCGTAGGTTCAACCACCCCCGGAATGAAATTCCACATCGTGAAAACTTGTAATCTTGAAAAACTAGTAATCTTGAAAATACGCACATTTACTCTCCCGCAATATCAAAACATTATTCGGCGCCCTCCGTCAATTCTTACGGTAAACAAAGTATATTCTGATGGTATTAAGATCGCTAAAATGCTGATTATTGCTGCTTTTTCAAAATAATAAATACCATTTTGTTCATTTCTCGATCCAAACGATTAGAATTTTATGTTAATTTGTGTATCGATCACAGCGAAGTCCGGAGTTGTTTTCGGGAGACATTTGCAGATTGCAAATCGATTTTTTGATGGGACAACAGGTTTTTGTCATCCGGGCATCTAGAAAAATTGAAATTTCCAATATGTTGCTATTTTTATCCCGTTCTTTAGTCGGCCCATAAAATAATTATGAAATTATCGGTTTATTATGAACATATAAAGTTGTTTTATTGATGAAAACAGCTTTCCACCAGTATTTCACAATAAGCTGGCCAGGATTTTTAACTGGTCTGACGGATCAACCAAATTTCTAGTTTCACTGGTCCTCACTATTTTTTACTGAGCCCGGGTCAACGGACCACCATTAGTGTCGAGCCCTGTCTAGTTGATCCATTAAAGTAAGAAGTGAATCTGTAACAAAGCTATTGTCATGTGTATGTTCAACATGTTTTATAGCAGAATATTAGCAGTGGTGTTTTTTACCTGCCAGTCCCGAGTCCTGGACTCACAAAAATCAGTGAGGATGCAAATTTTCAAATTATGTGAGTCCCAATGATGCATTCAGATTTCTAACAAAATTTAATTTTTAAGATTGAAGAATATCATAATAACAATCATTATGCGGGTTTTCAACAGCTTTAAGTGTAAAGAAGCCAGTTTTACAAACGCCTGTAACGGGTTGCTTTAATGTTTTGTAAACAAAAATATTTGGACTCGTTCTTTCAATGTTTGGACTTGTACATTTGGAAGTCATTAAGTCCCAGGACTCGTTTATGGCAGTTTGTAAAAAAATTACTGTATTAGAAATAATAATTTGCAACAGGCAAAGTGTTACATTTATTTCTGTTTATCCCATACGGGAATAAATAATTGGTGAAATTTAAACTAGTTCATTTCAAAACAGGAATAACAATTCAATCACTTTTGACAAATAAGTCACTATGAGATTAAGTTACCCCTAAAATCTTTGGAATTATAGTTAAAATATTTATTTTTAAGTTAATCAACAAGTTGTTGCGTTTCTCTTGCAGGTTTATGAGAACGAGGAGGATTTCCCGAAGTTCTTACAGCCGCAGCTTCCTCTGGCACAGAAGATCATGTACTGGAAGAAAGCCAATGAGGTCTTCTTTGGACCAGATCGCGATGTTAAGAACTACCCCCACTTTCAGACCCGGGAGACCATCCCCGAGACGTACCAGTTCTACCTGATCCCCACAAGATGGTTCATGAACCTCTACCCAAGGCTTGGGGTCTCAGGTAAGTGGCTGACCCATACTTAAGTAGGGCATTATTCTAGTTGAGCCCCATGATATCTATCGTGTCCAAGTTTAAACTCTTTAGATACTATTTCATTATGAGTCGCATTCTGTGAAAAGAGGGTTGAATGTGCGTAAAGTGTGGTCCCAGATTAGCCTGTGCAGTCCACACAGGCTAATCAGGGAAGTCACTTTTTGCCTAAATTGGATTTTTGAGATGAGGACACTTTCTTTAAAAGAAAAATATCATAAAAGCAAAAAGTTTTTTCCCTGATTAGCCTGTGAGGCTTGCATAGGCTAATCTGAGAGGACACTTTACTCACATGCATTAAACCCCCTTTTCACAGAGCACAGCTTGTGCCACCTCAAGCCTCAAATAAGTATGTTAAATATGGGTGCTTTAAATGGGAAGTTTTGAAATTAATCTTTACCACATGGAATCCACATTTAATCTTTACCACATGAAAAACACATTTAAATGTATTACCAAACTCAGTCTTGCTTGCTCAGTGATTCTTGCTACATACAATTGTCATATCATTCATGCCAAGGGTCATGCCAGGTCTGTGGCTTGCAATTTGGTCAGGAGCTACCCTGTCAGCTGGTGAGACCACAAATCTCGCAATAAACAGAGAAGGTAGGTCCTGACCAGAGCACGCAGGCTGGTACGCTTAATGCATATGTTATAAGACCTATTTTGTCACGACACGGCCCCCATTACATCTGCCTGTGTGCTGGTGTTGCAGGCTGCTATTCCTTTGTGCTGTTCTCGTTTTGGTTCCTCCTTGGCAAGGAGCTGGTCAGCGTACACGAGATGCTTGAGCGGGGTGTTATCCTCTTTGTTGCGGGTTTCCTCGTCTCTAAAGTGGGCATCCGCTGGGGACGCATGATAGATAAAGAAACAGAGGTACGTATTTGAAGATGTCTGAATCCAAAGTTTTTGTACAAGACTCTAGGGCAGGGAAGGCACCTTCAAATGTAGCAAAAGATAGCACTGTGTGAAACACAAAAATTATAACATGATGTTAGTGTTATGGAAATGGTCTTACTTGAGATTTGGTTTCATTTTATGGGAAAATTCATCATCCTTAAGAAAAGTATTGATAGGATGTAGCCTATACACCTTGAATCCAATAGTCCATTTCTGTTTACACAAATGTTCCGTCCATTACGTTTCTTAAAGTCATGTCTGTTCTGTGTAAGTTTTGTTACAGCTCACTTGAGTACATGGTGCTCATGGTGAACTTTTGTGATCATCATACATGTATCAATGGCAATTCATCAACATTTACCATGTAAACACTCTATAAAGGCCACATTTATTGTCCAATCTTCACTAAACTTGGTCAGAATATGTGTCTAAATGATATCTTTGATGAGTTCAAAAAAGGTTCTGGTTGGTTGAAAACATAGCTAGCAAGGGACGTGGCAGTTTTCCTTAAATGGCTATAGTAAAACCTTGTTAACACTCGAGAGGTCACATTCATTGCCCAATCTTCATGATACTTAGTCAGAATATTAGTTCTAATGATATCTTGAATGAGTTTGACAATGGTTTCGGTCTGTTGAAAGACATTGCCACCAGGGGGCGGGGCATGTTACTGTATATGGCTAAAGACATTGCCACCAGGCGGCGGAGCATGTTACCGTATATGGCTTAATTAATGCCTTGTTAACAGTCTGGAGGTCACATCTTCATGAAAATTGGTCAGAACATGTGTCCCAAAGATATCTTCAACGAGTTTGAAAATGGTTTTGGTTGGTTGAAAAACATGGCCAACAGAGGGTCGATAATTTTTATCTGGACTTTTATATATGAAATATATATAGTGGAGCTATCCTACTCGCCCGGGCGTCGACTTGAGCATTGGGATGTTTAAGTTTGCGTACCACCTCAAATATTGTCTATGTTCCTTGACATATTGCATTTATATTTTGCATACTTCGTAAACTACATGAATCCAATTTATAAACAATAGCAGACAACTGTTATCAAGCATTTTGAAAGAATTATTTTCCCTTTTTATACGCCCTTATAAAATACGGGACGTATTATGTGAAACCCCTTGGCGGGCGGGCGGGCGGCGGGCGGAAGGCATCACTTTGTCCGGACTCTAATTCAAATTGTATTCATCCGATCTTCACCAAACTTGGTCAGCAGTTGCATCTAGTTGATATCTAGGCCAAGTTCGAATATGGGTCATGCCGGGTCAAAAACTAGGTCATAGGGTCAATAAGTGCATTTTCAAAGGGGCCACTTTGTCCGGACTCTATTTCAAATTGTATTCATCCGATCTTCACCAAACTTGGTCAGCAGTTGCATCTAGTTGATATATAGGCCAAGTTCGAATATGGGTCATGCCGGGTAAAAAACTAGGTCATAGGGTCAATTAGTGCATTTTCAACGGCGCCACTTTGTCCGGACTCTAATTCAAATTGTATTCATCCGATCTTCACCAAACTTGGTCAGTAGTTGCATCTAGTTGATATCTAGGTCAAGTCCGAATATGGGTCATGCTGGGTCAAAAACTAGGTCAAAGGGTCAATTAGTGCATTTTACTTTGTCCGGACTCTAATTCAAATTGTATAAATCTTATCTTCACCAAACTTGGTCAGTAGTTGCATCTAGTTGATATCTAGGCCAAGTTCGAATATGGGTCATGCCAGGTAAAAAACTAGGTCATAGGGTCAATTAGTCCATTTTCAACAGCGCCACTTTGTCCGGACTCTTATTCAAATTGTATTCATCCGATCTTTACCAAACTTGGTCAGTAGTTGCATCTAGTTGATATCTAGGTCAAGTTCGAATATGGGTCATGTCGGGTCAAGAACTAGGTCATAGGGTCAATTAGTGCATTTTCAAGTTGTTGTTGTTTTTTTTGCTTATTTCCAAAACAAATACATCAATCATCAGTGTATCATCTCCAATGGCACACGAATCGGGCGTATATTGCTCCGTCATGCGGCGCTCTTGTTATACTTAGAAAATTGAAAATTTGGTTAAGTTTTGTGTTTAGGTCCACTTAATTCCTAAAGTATCAAAGCTATTGCTTTCATACTTGCATTACTTACTAAATATAATAAGCAGAGTGTGCAGGCAAAGTTTTGTAACTTTGACTGGCATTTTGACAGAATTATGGCCCCTTTTCTATTTAGAAAATTGAAATTTGGTTAAGTTTTGTGTTTTGGTCCACTTTACTCCATAAGAATCATAGCAATTCTTTATGACTTGGAAAACTTGCTAAATATTGAAAGGGGACTGTACGTGCAAGTTGCATACATGTAACTCTGGTTGGCATTTTAACGGTATTATGGCCTTTTTTTGTCTTAGTAACTTTGAATATTTTATTAAAGATCCACTTTACTTCTAAAGTATCAAGGTTATTGCTTTTAAACTTTAAATACTTTCTTACTATCATGAGGGTACTGTACCTGGCAAGTAGAATTTGAACTTTACCTTTGAATGACCTTTTGGTGAATCGTTGCAGCTCTAGACTACCCAAACCATCCCCCACGCCCCACCCAAGAATTCCCCCCCCCCCTGTTTTTGCCCTGTCTGTTGGTTGGTTGGTTTGTGTGTTTGTTTGTGCAAATTTTAACATTTGCAATTACCTTTGCAATATTGAAGATAGCAACTTAATATTTGACATGCATGTATATCTCATAGAGCTGCACATTTTGAGTGGTGAAAGGTCAAGGTCTTCCTTCAAGGTCAAATATATGGGTCAAAATCGCTAATTTAATGTACACTTTCGCAATATTGAAGATAGCAACTGGATATTTGGTATGCATGTGTATCTAATTTAGCTGCACATTGTGAGTGGTGAAAGGTCAAGGTCATCCTTCAAGGTCAAAGGTCAAATATATGGGGACATAGTGTTTCACAAACACATCGCTTGTTTTTTCTTATATATGAGAGATCATCTTATAAATGACTACACCCCCACATTATACCCCCCGGCCCTCTCCACCCCCCACACACACACCCAAAAAGATTTTTTTTGAAACATGGTTAAAAAAACAACAAATATTTATTTATTTTATTTTTGAAGGATCTTCCATCCATCCAACCATCCCACCCTTGTTATTGCTATCAAACTTGAAATAAAATCTTATTGGTTTTGTTTTATGTCTTTACAAATGTTCAATAGATTGTGGAAAATATACCTGAACTCAAAGTCGTCTATAAAGTATAACTTCTATAAAACATAAGCAATCAATATGATTCTTTTTTTTAATTCAATATCATACATTTAATGTAAACATGTATATGATCACACAACACAGTGATTGTATAAAGCAATAAAGTTCAGACATGTTATACAAGATATGCTAATATATATATATATATATTATTTTATTTTTTTTTAAGAGAGAAAAGAATCAATCAATATGATTCAATTATTGGCCTTTTCCACTCAGAATATGATTATGTTACCGTGACCTTATTGAGTATGAACAATTTTCCCATAATGGCTTACGTTATACTGTCAAGCACTCGAATAGTCGAGCCCACTGTCTTCTGACAGCTATTGTCACTTTTATGGCTAAAACCTTGTTAACACTCCAGAAGACATATTTATTGGCCAATATTGGTCAGAACATTTGTTCTAATGATATCTGGGCTGAGTTCTAAAATGATTCTGGTGTGTTAAAAAACATGGCTGTCAGGGTGCAGGGCATAATTGCATATTTGTAAAATGGCTATAATTAAACTTTGTTAACTCAGAAGTTTTAGTGCAATTTAAATGATTTTTTTCTGTCTGTCCATTGAAAAACATGGCTTTGGGGGGGGGGGTAGTGTTTTTCCCAGGCCATTTTAGCGTGGCGAAAAGCCACGCCGCCCTCCGGGATCGCCACTCTGCCCTTTTCAAAGGCAAATTTCACCACGGGCCCTTCTTTTCAAAGGCAAATTTTGCCACGCGCCCTTATCGATAACATCTTTATTGCCTTACGATCTAACTTGGTCCGCAAAATCAGCTTCCTTGATTGTCTGTGACGCTCGGACTGTGCTTGATTTAACGTCTAATCGACTACACATGTACATAAATCGAGTAGATTTAATATATAACAGTGCTCGATTTAAAGGTAGTCAAACTGACTGCTCCAAAACTGTGAATTAGTCATGCGTGAATAACCCCGTGTCAGTATCAATCGATAATGCACTTTTCGGTCGGCAATGTGTACTCCTCCACGATAAAATCATAACTTCGGAGACTTTTGATGAAAAACTCGATGTTATTCTCGTGGCAATTGTGCATTGCATGCATTATTCAGTTATATCAAAACATATATTTTTACGCATAATTACATTTAAAATCACAAACAAATTTATTCTTTATCGTTTTTGTCTGTAACATAATTAGATCTAAATATTAAAATAATTACTGAGACGTATACTGATTTAACAAAATGCGAATCGCGTATACGATTTAACGTTGCTATGCGCACCTGTCGCTTACATCATTTGACATTTTATCAACATGGCGGACTATACAGAATTAAATTGTGACTCGGCAAAAATGGCAAATAACGTTGTAAACGATCGAATTAACGATGGAGATTATACATTTAGAAGGAATTTATGAAATGTCTGTGTTAATCAACGCTGCATAAAAATGTTTTAGATAGCAACAACATTATTTATTTATTTGTAATCTACTCGGTGGATGTATGTCACGGAAACGAGTGTTTGCATATTGTTAGCGATCAATTTACTGGAAATGTTATTTAAAACATCTGTCAAGATTATTGTTAGAAAATGGGATAAGACAAACATGGTTTCAATTATATGTTAGTGGATCTGTGTATATTCAGAATCATATGCATATATTGCTTTATTATGTTTGTCGTGCTGTACAGTTTATTGAAACAGCATGGAACTTAAATGTAAATTGCAAGGTAAATATATTAATATAAATCATAGTAAGCTAAATACATCTATTACCAATAAATGTGCTTGTTTATATGTTATGTTTTCCACAACTGATTCTGATCTTTTGCCCTTTTTTGCCTAAACTGCGCGCTAAAATGCCCTTTTTGAAAGTAATGCGCCATGCCCCTTTGCCCTCCTGGGAAAAACACTAGGGGGGGATGGAGAATATTTCTCCCATTGAGATTGAGTTAACACATCACAACATGTAAATACTTTAGAAGTTACTCGTTTGGTCCAATCTGTATGAATCAGCTCGCACTTTTTCACAATAATCTAGTGCCTTAGGGCCCATGGCCCTCTTGTGTTAGGGAGTTATTGCCTCTTGGGTTATGATAAAATTGTACACAATTATGACATACATCGACAAAGTGCTACATTTGGAGCCTTCATTCTGATTTATATTCGAAGTTTTCAAAGAATGCAATTGTAAACTAAAGCAGTGAGATGCATCATTTGTTGCAGAATCTGCGCGTGCAGTGGTATGAGAATCCTCTCAACACTGCCTTGAGCACGTACAACTCTCAGGTAGCAGCCATAACACAGAAGATTGACACTCAGCAGGCTGTGCCCATAATTTACACTGCCAAACAGGTTTGAGAACGGGTCTTGTATTTATCATTGTTCGTTAGAAATGCAGCTGCTTTCCCCAGTAAAATAAGGACATAATTCCCTCTTTAACTGCTAGAAGAATCCCTAGTAAATTACAACATCATAATAGAAGGACTTAAGATTTTTAATACGTTTGACTCCATTTAGATAATATGATATTAACCCATAGAAAAGGTAAGTTGAGTGTACAATTCCCCTTATTTTGGGAAAAATATGCATTAAGCTCCATTTTCCCAGAACTCTGCTCGTACTTATTCAAATGCATGTGTTTATAGTCTGATTACTATATACATATTCAATCGACTTTGACATTTGCCCCCCGATCACTGGGATATCAGTCGTCCGTTTACATTCGGCGCAGTTTGCAGCCACGGAACATTGACTTTTATCCCTCACAGGTACCCATTTATACACCTGGGTAGAGAGGAGCAGATGTGGGATAAATTTCTTGCTCAAGGAAATTCCAGTGGTCAGGGCGGGATTCGAACCCGGGACCTCTCGATCCCTACGCCAGCGTCCTACCATTAGACCACCGCTCACATAATTTGACAAGACAATACAATGATCCTCCATACTTGATGCTCCATCTTTGTTGTTGTAGGAGACGCTGGATCTGCAGCTGGAAGCCCAGTACAGGCAGCGGGTGAAGGACGTCTTCACGGCAGTTAAAAACAGACTGGTAAGAGTAGATGTGCAACATGTCTCGTAGGGACTTTAACTCTTTACCACTTAGATACGTAGTTTGACACATGTGTGGTCCCTTAGAAAGTTAAATTAATTAAAGACCTTTCTTACTACATTCAAGTTTTAAAGGCTTCATTTCCAACCCTTATAAACTGATGAGCAGCAAACAGCATAAAACCTTAACAGACTTCGCAGGCTGTTCTGGTTTTACAAGGCTTTTCACCCTTATATAACAGGGGCCAACATTCGGCCCCTTCCCAATCGAAAATAAGGTCATTTTTTCCCAAAATTGATAGAGGAATTTCCCAAATTGTAAAAAAAAAAATTTTTTTTTTACTGAGACATATTGGGCATCTCCCAAATTGAAAGCAATGAGCACTAATATGATTAAGAATGCACCACATTGTGTCTTTTAATATTTCTGCACAATGAAAAAGACCCTGTTTCAAAAACTTTTAAAAACACTGTCTTCCCAAAATGAGCAGTTATCGCGCATGAAATTCCCAGTTTGAAAGGCTGGGGCCTCTTCCCAATTTCCCGATGAAAAGCCCTGTTTTATGCTGTTTGCACATAGCCATTTTTACTATGCTTTTGAGTAGGAAAGAGTTAATATCAATAGTATCAATAATATGAACTGAATGCCACATCTCCCATGTAAACAATCTACGGTTTAAATGGGTTCAGATAATTTTGTAATAACAAACTATACTGGACCAGGTTTGTGGAAGGCTTTAGTTGAGATGTGATTGTCACAGGTAGGTTTTACACTACTTGTATGAAAAGACTGGTTAAATGTTCATTCGTAGCATCTTGCAAATTATGTTGGAATTTGTACTGATGCATCTTTTTTCACGACTTGGATAGAAATGACACAGAATGATCAGGAATGACCAGAATGACCATTCTGTTATAAGATTATTCACCCTAAATAGAAATTGTGACTTGTATAACTGACTTGCTGCAAATTTATCCCACTCATGGCCAAATTGAGCCACTTCCTAGGAAAAATGGGCCTAATCATCCCAGATTAGCGAGTGCAGTCCACATAGTCTAATTAGGGACAGCACTTTCCCTGGATTTTCATTTAAAAGAGACTTCCTTTAAACATAACTGTACCATTACAAGGGAATGTATTGTCCTGTGCGCAGGCTTATCTGGCATGACATTACGCTCAAGCATTAAGCCCTGTTTTCCCAGAGCGAGACACATTTTGCTGTCTAGACAAATGTCTCTTTCCTACACTTTTTATGCCCCTGGATAGATAAATCAGGGGTATAGTGTATTTTGCCTGTCTGTCTGTCATTCTGACCTTTAATCTGTCCAAAAACTTTAACATTGGTCATAACTTTTGCACTTTATTAGTTACAAGTTATATTATTGTGTAGTCAACACAATCTTCTAGTCAGAAGTTTATTGATATTAATATTGAGTTTATAATTTACTAATTTGTTATGTGTTTTATTCAAATATTGACATAGTTTGTCAGAAAATTGTCAGTTTCTTGCTAAATATTTCTTACAAATGTTAATTTAACCGACTTTAAAGTTTTCAAAACACTGTTGAACAAACCAAACTTTATCTAACAAACACACACATGCCCAAGATATCTAGGTATGCAACACATTTTAACAGAAATGTTTATTTTGAGGCAGAAGAGTGAATATTTGATAAAAGTAGGTTGAAAGATGAATCGAATCGAAACAATCAGTATCCGACTCTCTGAAATCGAATCGAGCTTTTGGTGAATCGTTGCAGCTCTAGACTCCACCCAAACCATCCCCCCACGCCCCACCCCAGAATCCTCCCCCCCCTGTTTTTGCCCTGTCTGTTGGTTGGTTTGTGTGTTTGTTGGTGCAAACTTTAACATTTGCGATAACTTTTGCAATATTGAAGATAGCAACTTAATATTTTACATGCATGTGTATCTCATAGAGCTGCACATTTTGAGTGGTGAAAGGTCAAGGTCATCCTTCAAGGACAAATATATGGGTCAAAATCGCTAATTTAATGTACACTTTCGCAATATTGAAGATAGCAACTAGATTACATGCATGTGTATCTCATATAGCGGCCCATTTTGAGTGGTGAAAGGTCAAGGTTATCCTTCAAGGTCAAATAAATGGCTTCAAAGCTGCGCAGTAGGGGTCATTGTGTTTCACAAACACAGCTCTTGTTACTCATCATTAAGCCCCGTTGTCCCAGAGCAAGACACACTGTCTAGACACTTGTTTCCGCCTTACACTTTACACTTATGCATTAAGCCCCGTTGTCCCAGAGCAAGACACATTGTCTAGACACTTGTTTCAGCCTTACACTTAACACTTGTGCATCAAGCCCCGTTGTCCCAGGGCAAGACACACTGTCTAGACACTTGTTTCCGCCTTACACTCAACACTTATGCATAAAGCCCCGTTGTCCCAGAGCAA
This sequence comes from Dreissena polymorpha, assembly GCF_020536995.1. Taxonomy (NCBI): domain Eukaryota; kingdom Metazoa; phylum Mollusca; class Bivalvia; order Myida; family Dreissenidae; genus Dreissena; species Dreissena polymorpha. The sequence continues at coordinate 43,936,206 of NC_068365.1, forward strand.
GACACACTGTCTGGTCACTTGTTTATGCCTTACACTTAACACTTATGCATTAAGCCCCGTTGTCTCAGAGCAAGACACACTGTCTAGACACTTGTTTCCGCCTTACACTTTACACTTATGCATGAAGCCCCGTTGTCCCAGAGCAAGACACACTGTCTAGACACTTGTTTCAGCCTTACACTTAACACTTATGCATTAAGCCCCTTTGTCTGAAAGCAAGACACACTGTCTAGACACTTGTTTCCGCCTCACACTTTACACTCATGCATAAAGCCCCGTTGTCCCAAAGCAAGACACATATTGTCTAGACACTTGTTTCCGCCTTACACTCATGCCTTAAGCCCTGTTGTCCCAGACCAAGACACATACTGTCTAGACACTTGTTTCCGCCTTACACTTTACACTCATGCATTAAGCCCCGTTGTCCCAAAGCAAGACACATATTGTCTAGACACATGTTTCCGCCTTACACTTTACACTCATGCATTAAGCCCCGTTGTCCCAAAGCAAGACACATATTGTCTAGACACTTGTTTCCTCCTTACACTTTACACTCATGCATTAAGCCCAGTTGTCCCAAAGCAAGACACATATTGTCTAGACACTTGTTTCTGCCTTACACTTTACACTCATGCATTAAGCCCCATTGTCCCAAAGCAAGACACATATTGTCTAGACACTTGTTTCCGCCTTACACTTTACACTCATGCATTAAGCCCCGTTGTCCCAAAGCAAGACACATATTGTCTAGACACTTGTTTCCGCCTTACACTCATGCCTTAAGCCCTGTTGTCCCAGACCAAGACACATACTGTCTAGACACTTGTTTCCGCCTTACACTTTACACTCATGCATTAAGCCCCGTTGTCCCAGGGAAAGACACACTGTCTAGACACTTGTTTCCGCCTTACACTTTACACTTATGCATTAAGCACCGTTGTCTCAGAGCAAGACACACTGTCTAGACACTTGTTTCCGCCTTACACTTACCACTCATGCATTAAGCCCCGTTATCCCAAAGCAAGACACATACTGTCTAGACACTTGTTTCCGCCTTACACTTTACACTCATGCATTAAGCCCTGTTTTCCCAGACCAAGACACATACTGTCTAGACACTTGTTTCCGCCTTACACTTTACACTCATGCATTAAGCCCCGTTGTCCCAAAGCAAGACACATATTGTCTAGACACATGTGTCCGCCTTACACTTTACACTCATGCATTAAGCCCCGTTGTCCCAAAGCAAGACACATATTGTCTAGACACTTGTTTCCTCCTTACACTTTACTCTCATGCATTAAGCCCAGTTGTCCCAAAGCAAGACACATATTGTCTAGACACTTGTTTCTGCCTTACACTTTACACTCATGCATTAAGCCCCATTGTCCCAAAGCAAGACACATATTGTCTAGACACTTGTTTCCGCCTCACACTTTACACTCATGCATAAAGCCCCGTTGTCCCAAAGCAAGACACATATTGTCTAGACACTTGTTTCCGCCTTACACTCATGCCTTAAGCCCTGTTGTCCCAGACCAAGACACATACTGTCTAGACACTTGTTTCCGCCTTACACTTTACACTCATGCATTAAGCCCCGTTGTCCCAAAGCAAGACACATATTGTCTAGACACATGTTTCCGCCTTACACTTGACACTCATGCATTAAGCCCCGTTGTCCCAAAGCAAGACACATATTGTCTAGACACTTGTTTCCTCCTTACACTTTACACTCATGCATTAAGCCCAGTTGTCCCAAAGCAAGACACATATTGTCTAGACACTTGTTTCTGCCTTACACTTTACACTCATGCATTAAGCCCCATTGTCCCAAAGCAAGACACATATTGTCTAGACACTTGTTTCCGCCTTACACTTTACACTCATGCATTAAGCCCCGTTGTCCCAAAGCAAGACACATATTGTCTAGACACTTGTTTCTGCCTTACACTCATGCCTTAAGCCCTGTTGTCCCAGACCAAGACACATACTGTCTAGACACTTGTTTCCGCCTTACACTTTACACTCATGCATTAAGCCCCGTTGTCCCAGGGAAAGACACACTGTCTAGACACTTGTTTCCGCCTTACACTTTGCACTTATGCATTAAGCACCGTTGTCTCAGAGCAAGACACACTGTCTAGACACTTGTTTCCGCCTTACACTTACCACTCATGCATTAAGCCCCGTTATCCCAAAGCAAGACACATACTGTCTAGACACTTGTTTCCGCCTTACACTTTACACTCATGCATTAAGCCCTGTTTTCCCAGACCAAGACACATACTGTCTAGACACTTGTTTCCGCCTTACACTTTACACTCATGCATTAAGCCCCGTTGTCCCAAAGCAAGACACATATTGTCTAGACACATGTGTCCGCCTTACACTTTACACTCATGCATTAAGCCCCGTTGTCCCAAAGCAAGACACATATTGTCTAGACACTTGTTTCCTCCTTACACTTTACTCTCATGCATTAAGCCCAGTTGTCCCAAAGCAAGACACATATTGTCTAGACACTTGTTTCTGCCTTACACTTTACACTCATGCATTAAGCCCCATTGTCCCAAAGCAAGACACATATTGTCTAGACACTTGTTTCCGCCTCACACTTTACACTCATGCATAAAGCCCCGTTGTCCCAAAGCAAGACACATATTGTCTAGACACTTGTTTCCGCCTTACACTCATGCCTTAAGCCCTGTTGTCCCAGACCAAGACACATACTGTCTAGACACTTGTTTCCGCCTTACACTTTACACTCATGCATTAAGCCCCGTTGTCCCAAAGCAAGACACATATTGTCTAGACACATGTTTCCGCCTTACACTTTACACTCATGCATTAAGCCCCGTTGTCCCAAAGCATGACACATATTGTCTAGACACTTGTTTCCTCCTTACACTTTACACTCATGCATTAAGCCCAGTTGTCCCAAAGCAAGACACATATTGTCTAGACACTTGTTTCTGCCTTACACTTTACACTCATGCATTAAGCCCCATTGTCCCAAAGCAAGACACATATTGTCTAGACACTTGTTTCCGCCTTACACTTTACACTCATGCATTAAGCCCCGTTGTCCCAAAGCAAGACACATATTGTCTAGACACTTGTTTCCGCCTTACACTCATGCCTTAAGCCCTGTTGTCCCAGACCAAGACACATACTGTCTAGACACTTGTTTCCGCCTTACACTTTACACTCATGCATTAAGCCCTGTTGTCCCAGACAAAGACACACACTGTCTAGACACTTGTTTCCACCTTACACTTTACACTCATGCATTAAGCCCTGTTGTCCCAGACCAAGACACATACTGTCTAGACACTTGTTTCAGCCGTACACTTTACACTCATGCATTAAGCCCTGTTGTCCCAGACCAAGACACATACTGTCTAGACACTTGTTTCCGCCTTACACTCATGCCTAAAGCCCTGTTGTCCCAGAACAAGACACATACTGTCTAGACACTTGTTTCCGCCTTACACTTTACACTCATGCATTAAGCCCTGTTGTCCCAGACCAAGACACATACTGTCTAGACACTTGTTTCCGCCTTACACTTTACACTCATGCCTTAAGCCCTGTTGTCCCAGACCAAGACACATACTGTCTAGACACTTGTTACCGCCTTACACTTTACACTCATGCATTAAGCCCTGTTGTCCCAGACCAAGACACATACTGTCTAGACACTTGTTTCCGCCTTACACTTTACACTCATGCCTTAAGCCCTGTTGTCCCAGACAAAGACACATACTGTCTAGACACTTGTTTCCGCCTTACACTTTACACTCATGCATGAAGCCCTGTTGTCCCAGACCAAGACACGTACTGTCTAGACACTTGTTTCAGCCTTACACTTAACACTCATGCATTAAGCCCCGTTGTCCCAGACCAAGACACATACTGTCTAGACACTTGTTTCTGCCTTACACATTACACTCATGCATTAAGCCCTGTTGTCCCAGAGCAAGACTCACCTTCCTAACACTTGTTTGTGCCCTTCAGGACTACCAGGCAGCGCGCGAGGCAGCAGAGCGCAAGTTTGAGCAGCAGATCATGGTGAACTGGATTGTGGATGGCGTTAAGTCTGCCATCACCCCCCAGCAGCAGAAAGAAACCCTGCAGTCCTGCATCAAGACTCTGCAGGGACTTGCCAAGACTGCCAGCTTGTAATTATCTCGTTGACTGGAGAGTGTTAGTGCATTGAAATGTTGAGATGACCTTTAAATTTGTAATACGACCATCTGGAAGGAATCTTTAAATGTTGAGTTCACAGAAACCTTGTAAAGAATAAACTTGTTGAGCTTTGTTACTTTTGAATTTTGAGCTGACTTTCAATCAATAATACCCCTAGTGTGAAGACTATTGATGTATTTTGAATTTTGAGCGAATTAAAAACTTTGACTACTATAAAAAAAGTGGAGATGTAGGTTAGATTAAGCCTTTAAGTTTTCTTCATGCAGTAACACAAAGATGGAAAGCAGTTTTTGTGTTGCTATTATATACTACAAGATCAATTATAACAGCTCTGTTGAAATTGTGTGTATTTTGAAGTTTTTTTGGTGTACATTGTAAATGATGTATTGGTTGAGAATAAAATATTTAAATATACTTATTGGCTTGGATAGTTTTCTGTTAAAAGTCTTAGATTAATTGTGATATTGTTAACAGTGAAATGAAACTTTACATACATAGTTTACAAACCTATTAATTATAGAGCTGTTTGTGTATCTAGTAATTAAGAAGTTTAATTAACTGTCAGTCCTGCAAACAGGAAACTGTCAGGTCCTGCAAATATGGGTCTTGTGCCATACATGTCCAGCGTAGCTCCAAACTGGATTGCACAGACAAATCTGTCAATACTTCCGTTTGGCACTGCCGATTGTGTTCAATATTTCTACATATTTTTAGTTAAGAAAATTGACCTGCCACTGACAATAAGACTTTAATATAATAAAGTACAGTAAAAATAAATAAATAAGGTTTTCTTTGGAATTAGATAAATTATTTACACTACTATGCAGGTTAATGTTGGTGAGCTATGCAGGATATCTGGTAAATGTTGGTGAGCTATACAGAATGAATTGTAAATGTTGGTGAGCTATACTAGTGTCTGGTTAATGTTGGTGAGCTATAAAAGTGTCTGGTTAATGTTGGCGAGCTATACAGAATGTCTGGTTAATGTTGGTGAGCTATACGAGTGTCTGGTTTATGTTGGTGAGCTATACAGAATGTCTGGTTAATGTTGATGAGCTATACAGAATGTCTGGTAAATGTAGGCCAGTTGTACACAGTGTCTGGTTAATATTGGTTAGCGATACAGAATGTATGGTTAATGTTGATGAGCTATAAGGAGTGTCTGGTAAATGTTGGTGAGCTGTACAGAAAGTCTGGTTCATGTTGGTGAGCTATACGAGTGTCTGGTTTATGTTGGTAAGCTACACAAGTGTCTGGTTAATGTTGATGAGCTATACAGAATGTCTGGTTAATATTGGTGAGCTATATGAGTGTCTGGTTAATTTTGGTGAGCTATGCAGAATGTCTGGTTAATGTTGGTGAGCTATGCAGAATGTTCGGTTAATGTTGGTGAGCTATACGGAGTGTTTGGTTAATGTTGGTAAGCTATACGAAGTGTCTGGTTAATGTTTGTGAACTAAACAGAGTGTCCTGTTACTATTGGTGAGCTATACAGAGTGTCTGGTTAATGTTGGTGAGCTATACAGAGTGTCTGGTTAATGTTGGTGAGCTATACAGAGTACCGTAAATGTTGGTGAGCTATACAGAGTGTATGGTTAATGTTGGTGAGCAATACAAGTGTCTGGTTAATATTGGTGAGCTATACAGAATGTTTGTGAACTATACAGTGTCTTGTTACCGTTGGTGAGCTATACAGAGTGTAGGGTTAATGTTGGTGAGCTAAACTGAGTGTCTGCTTAATGTTGGTGAGCTACATAGAGTGTAAGGTTAATGTCCAATGGCTATACAGAGAGTAAGATTAATGTTTGTGAGCTATACTGAGTGTCTGCTTAATGTTGGTGAGCTATACAGGGTGTCTGGTTAATGTTGGTGAGCTATACAGAGTACGGTAAATGTTGGTGAGCTATACAGAGTGTTTGGTTAATGTCGGAGAACTATACAGAGTGTAAGGTTAATATTGGTGAGCTACACAGAGTGTAAGGTTAATGTTGGAGAGCTATACAGAGTGTAAGGTTAATATTGGTGAGATATACGGAGTGTAAGGTTAATGTTGGAGAGCTATACAGAGTGTAAGGTTAATATTGGAGAGCTATACAGAGTATTAGGTTAATATTGGAGAGCTATAAGGAGTGTAAGGTTAATATTGGAGAGCTATACGGAGTGTAAGGTTAATATTGGAGAGCTAAACGGAGTGTAAGGTTAATATTGGAGAGCTATACGGAGTGTAAGGTTAATATTGGAGAGCTATACGGAGTGTAAGGTTAATATTGGAGAGCTATACAGAGTATTAGGTTAATATTGGAGAGCTATACGGAGTGTAAGGTTAATGTTTGAGAGCTATACGGAGTGTAAGTTTAATGTTGGAGAGCTTTACGGAGTGTACGATTAATGTTGGTGAGTTATACAGAGTTTAAGGTAGATGTTGGTGACCTTTATGGAGTGTCTGGCTAATGTTGGTGAGGTATACAGAGTGTCTGGCTAATGTTGGTGAGGTATACAGAGTGTCTGGTTAATCTTGGTGACCTTTATGGAGTGTCTGGTTATTATTAATGAGCTATATATAGTGTTGTGTTAATGTTGATGAGCTATAGTGTACAGTTAATGTGGTGAGCTATACAGAGTGTACAAATAATGTTGGTGAGCTATACAGAATATTTGGTTAATGTTGGTGACATACTGAGTTTCAAGTTAATGTTGGTTAGCTATACAACATTTAATTTCTTTTTTACAGCATAACTGCGAAAAGTAACTTTTTTGTATGGTATTTTAAGATAAGAAAAATTCAAGACATTACAATAATATTCAACCGGTAAGTCTTTATGTAATGACAGAGAGCTTAATGAAGTGTAGATGATCATAAAACAATATATTTCCTTTACTTTGTAAAGGGTTGAAGCCTTTTGATTTTTAGCTCGACTATTATATATGAAATATATATAGTGGAGCTATCCTACTCGCACCGGCATTGGCGTTCTCGTGCAAATGTTTAAGTTTGCGTACTACCCCAAATATTTTCTATGTCCTTTGACATATGGCTTTCATATTTTGCATACTTCTTTACCAACAAGACTCCATTCTATCAACAAGAGCAGACATCTGTATCAAGCATTTTGACAGAATTATTGCCTCTTTTACACTTAGAATATGCATATTATTGATAAATCTATGTTAAAGTTTGTGTACCACCTCAAACAGAATTATGGCCCCTTTATACTTAGATAATTGAACATTTTGCTTAAATTGCCATAACTGCTTAATTTATTATCACATTTGATTCATACTTTGACAAAACAACACTTACCTGACATACCACAATGCACTCCATCCAAACCATCCCCTCCCCCCAAAAAAAATAAAAAAAATAAATGTTTTTCCTTATTTTTGAAATATCATCTATAACATGACCACACACCCACATTATACCCCCCCCCCCCCCCCTCTCCATGATGGCTTACGTTATACTGTCAAGCACTCGAATAGTTGAGTGCGCTGTCCTCTGACAGCTCTTGTTTACTGGTGCAGACAATGCTCTTATTGACATTTTGTATTGCTTGGTCTTTACAAATGCCATTTCTAGCTTTTAGTTTACTGCGACCTGGCCTTGACCATATATGTAGCAACCTTTCTAAATGTGAATCTCTACCCTATGAACATGGCCCAATAAATGGAATACAAATAACATGTCACAATATAAAAATGTAATTTAAGTCTATTAATGACAATGTAAGTATATCAATTGCACAGCATTTTGTTTGAATAATTATGTCATTTATTGTTCAAAGACATGGTAAAATGGTTTAACAAGCATATACATTATGTACAACAACTAACATATCACTTTCAGGTTTGTATCATTAACAAATAGAAGCTTGCAACTTCATGGACTTAAATATAATTGACTACACAATGCCTTCCTTTGTGAAAACGAGGCTTAATGAATTCTGCACAGGCTAATCAGGTACATGTACAACACTTTTTGCCAAGACTGGATTTTCGTTAGGACTAGACTTTCTTTAAGCAAAAAATTCTGTAAAAGCGGGAAAGTGTCATCCCTGATAAGCCTGCTTTTCCCAGCCCAGCTCATTAATTTGTGTGTAAAGTGTTGTCCCAGAGTAGCCTATGCAGTATACACAGGCTAATCAGGGACAACATTTTCCCCTTTTATGATATTTTTCGTTTCAAGAAAGTCCCTTCTTAAAAAACATCCCGTTTATGTTGGAAAATGTCGTCCTTAAATGTGCAGACTGCACAGGCTAATCATGGACAATACTTAACTCACATGATCACCTTTTCACAGAACGCGGCTCATATAAATAATGAAACTCTGGAAACATCACCTGAAAGTCATTTTTTTAAACAACTGCCTTGTGTGATGAAATACTTATTGGACAATCTAACTTCATTGATTGAATGCAGCAGATATTAAAGCGAGACTATACGGTTTTTGTATGTGTTAAATTGCAATATATTGATAACAAGAGCACCGCATAACGGGTGCCACGCTCAGCTGCGAAAGCTTGTCAGAATTATTTAAAAAAATTTAGAGGTCACAGTGACCTTGATCTTTGACCAAGTGACCCAACAAGAGATGTGTTTGTCAGAAACACAATGCCCCCTACTGCGCCACATTGAAATAACATTTCTATTTATCATTTGGCAGGTTTAGAAATCATCTCCCTTTAAAGGTTGTTACTTCCCTTGAATTTTGTCCAATCCAACCAGGGGGGGGGGTAGTCTCACAGTCAATTATGACCATGTCAGACATCACTTACAACCAAGGCCTGTGGTTTAAAAGAGATCATAGCCAGAGTTGATCATGCATCTACGGACATAAGTCCACAGGTTTCATCAAAGAAATTATAATTATATCATTAAAAAAAAACTTTGACAAACCAATCATTCGGGTTATAAATAATCAAAATAATAAATCTGTACAGTAACTGTGAAAAGAACTTCAATTCTTGGTAAGGAAATATATAATATGAGATTTATAATTATTTAAATTACTTCCCTTGAAAATAATTGTAACAAATCTCTATTTTTGGTAGCAAATAATTAAAAGCCACTACCGTGACTGTAGATTCACCACTCAAAATGTGCAGCTCCATGAGATACACATGCATGCCAAATATATAAAGTGGCTATGTTCAATATTGAATAATTTTCTCCCTTTTTAAAGCTTATTACTTCCCTTAAATCTGTATTTTTTACCATAGACCGTAAAGGATGACCTTGACCTTTTACCACAATGTGTTTGTCAGAAACACAATGCAGCTACTGCGCTGTTTTGATTTATTTAACAAAAATATATACGCGGGCAGGTCAGATAACTATGTCCATTTAAAGCTTATTACTTCCCTTGACTTTGTTTTTCCGACCCTAGACCTTGAAGGATGATGTTCACCTTGAACTTTTACCACTCAAAATGTGCAGCTCCATGAGATTCACATGCATGCCAAATATCAAGGTGCTATCTTCAATATTTAAAAAGTTATGGCCAATGTTAAGGTTTAAGCACGACGCCTACGGCGGACGTCGGTCGGCAGACGGCGGACGACGAGCTGACTATGACAATAGCTCGGGTTTTCTCCGAAAACAGCCTCGCTAAAAATAAGTTACAATAACACAAAATAGCCAAGAAAACGTATACATTTCAGACGAATTTCATAAAATGCAGCAAAGACAAATTAGCTCCCTGAGCCGATTGTGACGAAAATATAACCGAAGCATTCGTCTTTTTATTAGGATTGAAGTTAGTGTCCGCATGTCGTATGAATAGATATCGTTGCAGGAAATTAAAAGGATCTGTTAAACTAAATTAATATTCACATCGTACGCGCATGACATACATGCTGGCGAATTTGACTGTACAGACATTTGATGTCACATTTTTTCGACACATGTTCTTCCTAACTTTTATTTTAATTTATATTGAAATATATGTATAATATGTTTTTTACACATTTTATATAAATTCATAAATATTTGACAAAATCGTAAAGTCTCACTTTAAATACTGCAGTCACAAAGTATTGTGCACTATCATAACAAGTTTGAAATTATACCAGAGGTACACATAAACTATTCAACCCTTTACCCCTTATAAACACACTTTGATGCGTTTGTAGTCCAGTAGAAAATCTAATTTAATTTAGATTCTGCATTAGTATAATCGAGTTTTAAAGGCTTCATTTGTAACATAAAGTAATAATGATCAGCAAACAGCATAAAACCTGAACAGTCTGCAAGTTACTTGCAGGCTGCTGTGGTTTTATGCTGGTTGCAAAAGCCATTTTCACTTTTGCTTCTGATAAAAAAAGGGTCAATAAAAAAAAAATAGGTGTGAAATGCCCACTCTTGAAGCCATGTACCGGTAATAAACTATTTAGTACAAAAAATGTACAACTAAAATTGTTCAAAAAGTATAGTTAATTCACCTACCACTTTTACAACCAGAACAATACATTCTTGTTCCATAATTAACAATTACAGATGTGCACAAATCAACAAGATGGACCTTTTTCAAAATGCTATCATGGATAACATTCAGTTGTTATTGGCCTGAACATGTCAGACATAGCCATCTATGTGAAAATATTGATCGATTTCTGTACACAACAGGGTATAGGCATGAAGGTCCACAATAAAACTAACTTAATATCAACATCATTTTATGTATTAAATAAGAAACCAGCTGGAGTCCGCAATAACTGAAACATTGTTTTAACAAGAGCGCCGCATGACGGAGCAATATACGCCCGATTCGTGTGCCATTGGAGATGGACTAATTGAAAATGGACTAATTGACCCTATGACCTAGTTTTTTACCTGGCATGACCCATATTCGAACTTGGCCTAGATATCAACTAGATGCAACTACTGACCAAGTTTGGTGAAGATAAGATTTATACAATTTGAATTAGAGTCCGGACAAAGTAAAATGCACTAATTGACCCTTTGACCTAGTTTTTGACCCAGCATGACCCATATTCGGACTTGACCTAGATATCAACTAGATGCAACTACTGACCAAGTTTGGTGAAGATCGGATGAATACAATTTGAATTAGAGTCCGGACAAAGTGGCGCCGTTGAAAATGCACTAATTGACCCTATGACCTAGTTTTTGACCCGGCATGACCCATATTCGAACTTAGCCTATATATCAACTAGATGCAACTGCTGACCAAGTTTGGTGAAGATCGGATGAATACAATTTGAAATAGAGTCCGGACAAAGTGGCCCCTTTGAAAATGCACTTATTGACCCTATGACGTAGTTTTTGACCCGGCATGACCCATATTCGAACTTGGCCTAGATATCAACTAGATGCAACTGCTGACCAAGTTTGGTGAAGATCGGATGAATACAATTTGAATTAGAGTCCGGACAAAGTGATGCCTTCCGCCCGCCGCCCGCCGCCCGCCCGCCGCCCGCCCGCCCGCCAAGGGGTTTCACATAATACGTCCCGTATTTTATACGGGCGTATAAAAACAACTAAAAAAAATAAATATTTCTAGTTCAAATATGACATCATTTTTTTCTTTTTCTTTACTTATGAATGAGAAAGGAATTTAAGAAAGCAACATATTTCCCATACGGAGCTTCCAGATGACAAGTTCAGCACAAATGACTGGCAACACACAACAGTGTAGAGTACCTCCTTTTGGGAAAACTGGGCTTAATGCCAGTGCTGAAAGTGTCGCCCAAGATTTTTCATAGAAATGAAGTCCCTTCTAAAAACAATTCCAGTATAGGCGTTAAGTGTCATCTCTGATTAGCCTGTGTAGACTGCACAGGCTAATCTGGGGCATCATGTTACGCACATGCATTCAGCCCAGTTTTCTCAGAGCTAAGCTAAGTTGTGACACAGTTAGGCTATTGGAGGCAGGCCTGCCTTCTCCCTACACTTCTGGATCAATGCACGCAACATGAACTGCTTCCTTGACAGCTCTCGCACATTCTGAAAATAACAACATGTAAGAAAACAACTACAATTCTGTCAGAGTGCTGATCCAAAGGCTGTAAATACATGTATTGTCATTCAATAACTTACTCTGAAATTAAGAAATCTGTGTTCTATGAAAAGGGGGTTCGATGAATGTGCGTGAAGTGTCATGCCAGATTAGCCTGTGAAGTCTGCACAGGCTAATCAGGGACAACACTTTCTGCCTAAAATGTTTTTTTGATAAAAAGAGACTTTTTGTACACAAAAATACCATAAAAGCAGACTGCACAGGCTAATCTGGGTCGACACTTGATGCACACGCATTAAACCACCCTTTTCACAGAGGCCTTTTTTTTCATACACCACACAAATATTGGCAATGCCGTTCAAGAATCAGCTATATCCCCACATGTGATTCTTTTTTTAAAGTTCAAGTTGTTACCTTGAGACAACAGGACACGTACATTTTAGTATCTCCTCAATAACATTAACTTTTAAAGAAGTTTCATAATAATCCTTCAAAAGGTATAAGCAATATTGAGCCGAAAAAAGGACTCAAGATTTTGACCTGAACCAGAAATTACTGACTAATGCCTTCTGCAAATCACCTCAATCACCTTATGAATATTTAAGAAACCTTTCTAATAATCCTTCAAAGGGTATAGGAGAAAGGTAAAGGACATATGGATAGAGACTGAAGGACTGACCGCAAAAATGAAATTCCTACACCCTTCCCTTCCCGCTCAAAACAGTGCACTGTCTTATATACACACTAATAGGTTTTAACTGTTATACACATCTTTGCAACAAATGAAACTAATTCTGCTGAAGTGTAATATCATGTCTTTCAGACTTTTATTCTATATACTATTATTTTTCATTTAATGTCTGAAGATTTAATACATAGCTGTTCCAAATAACCAACCAATGGGAATGAATTTGATGACTTAGCTTTACAGCATTCTTATAGAATTTCCCAGATTACAACTCTTCTGATGTCTATACATTTAGTGATATTACAATCTGACAACAGCAAGATATTTTTACCTTGAGAAAGACGTCCAACTCAATAACATTCTTCCGCAATGCCTCTCCCAGGTAATATATGGCATCTTCTATAGCCTGCTCCTCTGCGAATGACTTCAATAACCTATCATAACACACACACAAAAAAACGTTATTTTAGTCTCATTTTAGGAAAACAGGGCTTAATGCATGTGCATCAAGTGTCTTACCAGATAAGCCTTTGAAGTCCGCACAGTCTTATCAGGGACAACACTTTCCACTTTTATGGTATTTTTCATTTAAAGGAATTCTACTCATAGTAAAATCCAGTAAACGTGGAAAGTGAATAATAAATGCATATGAATTAAGCCCTGTTTCACCAGATTAAGCTCATTCAGGCCTTGTCACAGCTGCACAGTAAGAATTTTTGTGACCACCAGATTATCACAGTTTGTATACCACTCAATATGAAAGGTAGGGGTACAGGTTTGTGTGCCGGTACCTGTCAAGCAGCATAACAGTCTCACTCTGTTATATATTTTGCATATTTTTTTTGTTAAATAACCACAATTTTAATTAATAAATACCCTATTAATAAGCTGCTAAACCTTTGCCTACATCAAACACATTCGGCTTGATTATACTGACAACCTAAGATTTATTTCACTGATTATTTGCCCTTCTTGGAAAGTGTCCAGTTCCCTAGGAGTTAGGAATGTCATGTCATACAATCATTAAATTTTGAAAACAAGAAATGTGCCCACACGACACAAATGCCCCAACTGTAACTTTGTCAAATGCATAACTGTTTGAATGTATGGGTCACAAAGACCTTGACCTTTGACCTAGTGACCTCAAACCATGTTTGATTGTAGATCTAAATGAGATGCATGCACATGTGAAGTTTAAAGAACCCAAGAGTTTTCATTTTATGAGCAAGGTTAAAGTTTTGGGACAGACACACACATACAATGACAGACACACACACACAATGACAGACAGGCAGACAGACAGGCCAAAAACAATATACCTCCTGATCATTCGATCTGGGGGCATACAAATATAAAATTATAAAAGCAGCTTTATATGAATTTTGTATTTAAAAAAAAATAAAAATTATTAAACCTTTTTATATGGTTCATAGCTAATAAAACACAGGCATAATTCTGACCATGAGATTCACTTTGTTTTTACAAGGATCCGTTCCTCGGTATAGCATTTGATTAAGCCTGTAAGTGGAATGTCATATACTGAATGGCAGCTGTTACCCCACCCAATGTTATTAAGTCAAAAATGCAAAAACACTTCTTGTTTTATATTTTATCTTATAAAAAACAACAACACATTGTATGTTGTTTATGTCTGGGAATAAAGGCAATTAAAACTGTATTTGAAAAGAAATTTAAACAAGAGTGCCAAACTGTCACAAGATACGCCCGTTCAAAGGTTTTGGACATCTTGCTCAATGCTTGAAATAAACTAAGTGACCTCGAGACCTACTTATTGACCCTGCATGACCTTTATTTGAACTTGACCTAGACATCATTTAGATGTAACATCTGACTAAATTTGGTGAAGATCAGATGAAAACTACTTCAATTAGAGAGAGGGCACCATGCTTAATCCTTGAAATGCGACCCCGTGACCTAGTTTTTGACCCGGCATGACCCATATTTGAACTTGACCTAGATATTGTCTAGACACAACTTCTGACCAAGTTTGGTGAAGATCGGATGAAAACTATTTGAATTAGAGAGCGGAAACTGCTGTGGACGCCGCCCGCCGCCCTCCCACCAAGGGTGAAACTATAATACGTCCCGTTTTTAAAAACGGGCTTATAAAAAAGATCTTTTGCATTAAAAACAAGCCCACACTGTTTTTGTACTTTTACTGTCAATCAAGTTGTTAATCGCTACAAACCTTTGCCAAGGCCAAAATTTGCAACTGATTGATTTACAAAGCTGATTTATTTGTAATGTATTAAGTTCCTTATTCATGTACATTGAAAGACATGATGTACTTAAAAAATAGACTACACCTTATGTCTACAGAGGTGTCATTTCTGGGATATGGACAAAACCCCTCCCGGATAAAAACCCTCCTGTCATTTTCATATGGGGCGGACAAAAACCCTCTCATGAATAAACGGGAGCGTACAAAAACCCTCCCATGAAAAAAACGGGAGGGCACAAAAACCCTCCCGTGAAAGGAACTAAACACCGACAAATGTGTTGCATTCATTAATCCGAAAATATTACCCATTGTGTGTATTGTGTTTTCAGGGATGCGAAATTGAAAGAAGAAAATGTTTATCGATAAACTGTATATTTTCTAATGTGCATATATATGCGATAATCCAATATAATAACAACATTAGTGCTGCAACAATATACTGGTTTATCGGTATATATCGCAATACGCAATCCGCATATTGTATTGCGATACGATTTTCATCATACCGGTACGAACATTTTACAAAAATTCATTCACATTTCGTCCAGAAAAGCCATTCGAAATAATGATAACAGGTTACAATATACTTAAATATTTTGGAGTGCAATGCTATATTCTCTAAAAACATGAACATCTTTTGTAAGAAGACACAATTCTCTGTTGGGGCACTTGCCATGGCTTTATTTTAGAATGTTTCTTTGTGCATGTGGTAGGGAAAACATTGATGTTTAACAGAAATTCACTCTTTTGCTTGAAGGTTGGAGACTACATGAGACTTTGACAGATGGCGGGAAACCCTTCTCAACTGGTACGAAGCCGGTAAATAGATTGCCATAAAACAGTGACCGCTGATTCGCGTCGAGTTCTTTCTTGCATAACGTATGACCCCCCTTTTTTATTGTTTAAATTTTTTGCTCGAAATGCTTGGAATGCTCTTTAAGAAAAGATATGTTTGTGTTGGAAATCTTTTAGTATATTGTGACCATAACAAGGTAAACAAAACAAAGCAGTGTAAAAAAAAAATTCCATAAAAATAGCATTCTGAAAGTGTATTATACGGAGTAGTGTTGTTACATCGGAACATTCGTTCGATGCTTTTGAACAGATTATCGTTGAATTAATTGCGCACAGCTGTAAATGTTTTGTTCGATTCTGAATTGAGCATTATTAAATTTGTATTCCGAATTTCGGAATTACGCTTCCAAATTTTAATGCTAATGCGACAATAAAAAATTATAGCATCAAATAAAAAGTGCTTTATCCTTTGTCTCAATAAAAAGCGCACGAAAATTATACAGACATGTAGAACTTGGCATGGAAAGTATGGGTGTATTTTGTGTTGCATAAAAACGGGAACATCACATCAGGTGAATTACGAGTGTTCAGTGGAAAAAAACGCCCCGGTTGGACGTTATTTCATCACATCTTTAAATAGTAACGAATGCTTAAATGTATTTGATACTTAAGAAAATTTGCGAATGTTTGTGTTTCTTGTTATTCTTGAGCACATTTATAGTAAATATATACCAGAATTTGCTTTAAAACTGGAATATACGGGATTATCGGGTAATTGGCAAGTTATAATTTTGGTACAAGTTAGCAATATATTGCGATATATTGCAATACGGATTTTTGAACTGACAATAAATTGCAATACGGTTTTTGGCGTATTGTTGCAGCACTAAACAACATCAATAAAAACATAAAATGAGGCCATTTATAGACAAGTGAATTTAAATTTAGATTGAATGCAATAATATACATAGCAACAATTAATCACGTTTTACGCGCATTCATGCAAAAAACGCGCTTTCCGGGAACTTTCTGAAAACCTTGCAAAAATGAAAATGAAATTCTGTTGACAACAATGCATTTGCATGTAACTAATTTGTCTGAATTTGTTACTTAATTTATCTTTGACTGTAACGTTTTCAATTGCATTTTTGCAGATAATATTTAAATGCATATTGTCAAATCTGTCAATGATTCAAACGATCGATAGCACATACAGCATTACCGATAGTCGCTAACGGTTATTCAGGCCCATTAATCAGCTAATCATAACAATGAACTAGTAGTTAATGGCATACAATAATATATATCAAAATATCAAACTGTGAATCTGCAACTGCGGACAAAAACCCTCCCGTGAAAGCAATTAAACACCGACAAATGTAATTGCTCCACGCAGTGTTGCATTCATTAATCCGAAAAATTTACTTAAAATAGCAAACTGTGAATCTGCAACCACTTTTAGTTTTTAATTAGTTTAATCACAGAATCAATTAAAAGCAATTAAACACCGAAAAATGTATTTGCTCTACACAATGCTGCATTCATTAATCCTAAAAATTCTCTTAATGCTGACTATAGTCACGGACATTATTGTGACGACAATCAACTCCACCACAAGTCACAACCATGAGGGAGACCAGTTCCACGTCGAAGCGATGAAGCCTTTTGCCATTAACGTGTGATGAATAAAAAAAGATACAGGACTTTATTGTTTTCTTAATGCACTGGATGGCGCACAAATTGATATTTTATATAAACACACTACTTGTTATTCATAATAATTACCCATGAATGTCGTAGTTCTTATCATACTTAGTAATCATAAAAATCTGAGTTCCAACATACATGTATATAAATTTTCTCCCTTGCATACGTCTTTAATTTTGCTGACATCTAAGCTATTGTAAAAGTGACTCTTGGCAAGACAATACTTTTTTATCAAAAAGGGTTCAAACCAGGGCACGTTCTTAGACTTAAAATAAAGAATAGACTAAGAACCACTAAATACTTCCATCATTTGAACATATACAAACTACCACTAGTGATTATGTCATAACAAATTGTGGTACATGAAGATTTATATAGATAGAGAAGTTAATGTCAAATTTGACTCAAAATTCAAACAATTACTGAATTTTCATTTTAAAGAATATTATTTATTCTTAGATTTACTGATAAGTCTAAAAATTGTTTGGTGAATACGCTCCTAGGAGGGCAATGACAATTTGAGGAATCATTTAGATTCGGATCAATGTATATAATTAGAAATCAAAAATGAATTCTCCATTTTACAAGGCAGTTGCCGTATTCACTACATAAGCACAAAGGCGATTTGAATTTTTGATAGCAAACCAAAGTTGAACATTGGGAGTAAAATACAAACAAAATTGAACGCAGCAGTGAGCACACAGACCAATATGAACGCAGCAGTGAGCACACAGACCAATATGAACGCAGCAGTGAGCACACAGACCAATATGAACGCAGCAGTGAGCACACAGACCAATATGAACGCAGCCGTGAGCACACAGACCAATATGAACGCAGCAGTGAGCACACAGACCAATCAGCAGTGAGCACACAGACCAATATGATTGAAAGATATAAGCCACGCTCTGTGAAAAGGGTGTTTAATGCATGTGTGTAAAGTGTCGTCCCAGATTAGCTTGTGCAGTCCGCACAGGCGGGTCAGGGACGACACTTTTTGCCTTTACTGGATTTTTGTTAAGAAGAGACTTTCTGCAAACGAAAACTAGAGCTTTGTCAAAGATGTGGCGAATACCCCCACATGCCGCATTGACACAGAATATTTTGCATGTTGTCTTTACATAAAACAGCGGACACCATGCTCAATGTTTAAAATGCACTAAGTGACCCCGTGACCTTGTTTTTGACCCGGCATGGCCCATGTTCAAACTTTACCTTCACATCCTCTAGATACATCTTCTGACCAAGTGTGGTGAAGCTCAGATGAAAACTACTTGAATTAGAGAGCGGACCCCATGCTGAATCTTTAAAACACACTAAGTTTTTGACCCAGCAAGGCCCGTGTTCAAACTTGACCTAGACATCATGTAGATACAAAATCTGACCAAGTTTGGTGAAGATCAGATGAAAACAACTTGAATTAGAGAGCGGACGCTTAATACGGACCGACAGACAGACAGACCGACCGACTGACAAGCTCACTCCTATATACTAGTACCCCCTTAAACTTCGTTTGTGGGGGTATAAATATCATAAAAATGAAAAGTGTTGTCCCAGATAAGCCTGTGTGACAGCAAGCACTTTAGGTTCATGTATTAAGCCCCATTGTCCCAGAGTGAGACTCATACACTACTACCGGACTTCTTAGATTATAAAACCGATTGACTGTAAGACGGTCGCACAACTTTTGGGCAAATTTTGCATCAACCTTCTTATGAGACAGGGTTAAACATTCCCACATAGAAACTATTTTTCTTTCAAACAAAACCATACATGGTCCCCTGTTTGTACTCACTGTCTGTACAGTGGTGCAGTGGTATCAACAGCATCATCAATGCTCAGCTGCTCCTGGTTTTTCATCCGTGACACCGCCTCCTTCACCTCCCCCTCCTTGGAGCGCAACAACTGCATGTGTGATTGTAGGTCAGTCTGCAAGATAAACACACATCCATTTGACAGCTGCATGTGTGATTGTAGGACAGCCTGCAAGATCAACACACATCCATTAAACAGCTGCAGGTGTGATTGTAGGTCAGTCTGCAAGATAAACACACATCCATTAGACAGCTGCATTTGTGATTGTAGGTCAGTCTGCAAGATAAATACACATCCATTAGGCAGCTGCAGGTGTGATTGGAGGTCAGTCTGCAAGATAAACACACATCCATTAGACAGCTGCATGTGTGATTGGAGGTCAGTCTGCAAGATAAACACACATCGATTAGACAGCTGCATGTGTGATTGTAGGTCAGTCTGCAAGAAAAACACACATCCATTAAACAGCTGCATGTGTGATTGTAGGTCAGTCTGCAAGATAAGCACACATCCATTAAACAGCTGTATGTGTGATTGGAGGTCAGTCTGCAAGATAAGCACACATCCATTAAACAGCTGCATGTGTGATTGGAGGTCAGTCTGCAAGATAAACACACATGCATTAGACAGCTGCATGTGTGACTGGATGTCAGTCTGCAAGATAAACACACATCCATTAGACAGCTGCATGTGTGACTTTAGGTCAGTCTGCAAGATAAACACACATCCATTAGACAGCTGCATGTGTGATTGGAGGTCAGTCTGCAAAATAGTTAAGGTATGTCTGTTTACTTTTGTACAAAATACTTCTAGTGATAACTTGTAACATGTATTAATCAATCTGGTTTAAGATTGAAGAAAAAAACATTTGATTTATTATTCTTTAATGGTTATAACTGTATTCACAAATAAGATGCGTCGGTGAAAAGGAAACCCCGACAACATACTATTTGGACTCAATGTGGTATTGCAAACAAATCTCAAAGTGCTTAAGTTAAATGCACACTATTTTTGAACAAACAGACAAATACAGGGAAGATGACAATGTTGAATGTCTCTGTCTGTTTAAGGGTAAGAATACAACAGTCATGAAATACTTTCTGTCAAGCTGTTTGCGATGGCAACATTTATCATGAATTATTTGACATATTTATGTGAATGTTTCCATAAATGCATACAACTTATCGCTGCCCAAAAGATGCTGGTCTGGTATATACAACATTTTTGTCAAGAAGTACCTTTTCCTTTTCAAGATCTTGCATCATTTGTTCTAGTTTCTGTTTGCCCTTGAGCAGGTCAGCCTGTGTCTTATATAGCACATCCATCTCAGCCTGGGGAACAAAACATGGCATTAACAAAACACGGCATTAACAAAACATGGCATTAACAAAACATGGCATTAACAAAACATGGCATTAACAAAACATGGTATTAACAAAACATGGCATTAACAAAACATTGCATTAACAAAACATGGCATTAACAAAACATGGCATTAACAAAACATGACATTAACAAAACATGGTATTAAAAGAACATGACATCAACAAAACATGGTATTAACAAAACATGACATTAACAAAACATGGTATTAACAAAACATGACATTAACAAAACATGGTATTAACAAAACATGACATTAACAAAACATGATGTTAACAAAATATGGCATTAACAAAACATGACATTAACAAAACATGGCATTAACAAAACATGACATTAACAAAACTGGCATTAACAAAGCATGACATAAACAAAACATGACATTAACAAAACATGGTATTAACAAAACATGACATTAACAAAACATGGTATTAACAAAACATGACATTAACAAAACATGGTATTAACAAAACATGATGTTAACAAAATATGGCATTAACAAAAAATAGCATTAACAATACATGGTATTCACAAAACATGACATTAACAAAACATGACATCAACAAAACAAGGAATGATCATCTCCGCAAAAGAACAAAACATGGTATGTATAACCTTGCAAAGGAACAAAATATAGCATGATCAATATTGCAAAAGGACATAGCAATTATAGCACTTCAACTTTATTTTCAAAATCAAATTTCATAAACAATAAATGGAAAATTAAATAAGACATCAAAATTAGTCCAGCAAATTTGCAAGCATGAATTTGCGCCCAACTTATTAAATATTTGGCTTCATAATGTTGTTTTTTTTTCTGTTTTATTTACTAGAGGGAGTTAGAACTAAGAAGGTCAGCTGCTTGACAAAACATATCTGATCATTAAATAGGCCTGGTTCTATGAAAACTGTTTTTTACGCATGTAAAGTGTCTGCCCATATTAGCCTGTGCAGTCCACAAAGACTTATCACGGATGACACTTTCCACGTAATATTTTGTTTAAATAAAGTTTCTTATAAGCAAAAATCCGGTTCAGCAGAGTGTTGTACCTGATTAGCCTGAGGGGACTGCACAGGCTTACCTGGCATGCTACTTTACCCACATGCATTAAGCCCAGTTTTCCAGTATGATGCTTAAATAATCAACCTTGATTTCGCACATATTCACCAACCTGGGCCTGGGCGAATGTCTCCCTCAGTCTTCTTTTCATCTTGTCTTCCACAGCGGACAGCAGAGAGGCCTTGATGTGTTCCTCTGTTACGGTGCTGTTACCACTGAACGTTGAAGCTACACCACAGAAATCATGCAGATGAATATGAGCACTGACCTCTACCAAAGTGTTGCTATCATAAACAATTGTGCTTGATGGTTGAATACACTAAACACATAATTAAGAAGGTAACTATACTGCAAAAGTAATGGCCAACAAACTCACAGGTGTAAGTTAAGAGCCACCACAAAATGCCCTATCCCTCTTACAGGGTTCAATTAAACTCTTTATTAATAAAAATCAATAAACGTTTCAAACTTTGAAAAATTAGTTTTACATTCACATGAGGGAAATAAGCTAAAAGCAGGAGAAATCACACCCCTGATACTTGTTCCCCTGATTATGTTATACATGCCACAACATATAACTTTGTAACTCTTAAGTTTTTTTAAAGCCTTGCAATGTAAACCTTTCATCAACAAGTAATTCAAATTCATGTAACCAAACCCATTAACCTAATATTATCTTTATCTTTTCCAGAAATGAATTAATTTAACATCAACTATGAGATTGTATAAATCCAATAATTAATTTGAGCCTCACTCTGGGAAAACAGGGCTTAATGCATATGCTTATTGTCATCCCCGACATGCTTGTGCTGATTAGGAAAAATCCTTTCTGCCTGAACTGGAATATTTGCTATGAACATTTTAACTCTAAGCACAATATACAATAAAAGAGGACAGTCATCTCTGATTAATCTGAAATTACACTACGCACATGCATTAAGCCCCATTTTCGCAGAATGAGGCTAATTTATATTTTATTGATTTTCAACACAAAATTATCACAGTTGAAGGATGCTGTTCGAATCTATCCTTACCAGTAGTGGCATGTGTTGGTGGATATGGATTAGGGTATGGGGTGTTGTCTGGGTAGCTTCCGGCAGCAGTAGATGTTGGGTAACCACCTAAATTGGTTGCCGGGTAACCAGGGTAGCTGCTTGTCTGGGCTTGGTTGTAAGCTGTGTTAAACAAAAGAAGTACAAACATCATAATTGACGTTAATTAGGACTGTTTTTCTTGATTTGGGGAAAAGGCGTTGCCTTCCATTTTGGGGAAAAAATTATCAACAAAACTAAACAAGAGGGCCTGAAAGGCCCAAAGTCGCTCACCTGAGATAACAAGATATTATTGGGACAAATCTTCTGACCAAGTTTCACGAAGATCAGAAAATAAATGTGGCCTCTAGAGTGTTAACAAGGTTTTACTATAGCCATATAAGGAAAAATGCCCCGCCCCCTAGCAGCCATGTTTTTCAACCAACCAGCATCATTTTTGAACTCTTCCAAGATATTATCAGGATGAATCTTCTGACCAAGTTTCATGAAGATCGGACAGTAAATGTGGCCTCTAGAGTGTTAACAAAATTTTACTATAGCCATATAAGAAAAAAAAATTGTTTAAAAAGCCCCGCCCTTTGAAAGCCATTTTTTTCAAGCAAACATAATTATTTTCAAACTCATCCAAGATATCATTGAGACCAATCTTTTGACCAAATGTCATGAAGATTGGACAATAAATGTGGCCTCTAGAGTGTTAACAAGGTTTTAATATAGCCCTGGTGAATACGGCTCCTGTTAATGTACATGTAATCATACAAACTTTAATACATTGTAATTAACATTTGTAACTATTAATTGAATTCTTATTGCCATGGCAATTATTGCATTTAATTTGTAATGTTACTACCTGTTTGTGTTTATGCAAAATCTATTTGGTACTTAATTTAATAAAGATGAAGATATTCACAAAGAAACATTCCTAATAAATGATTATAAGATTGGTTTAATCATCCATGAATGTTCTGAGAAGCGTATTAAACATTCTTGGATTTTAACACATTAACACGACCAGACTTTTGAGGTGGGCACATTATGGGGCGGATACACTTCTCTTAAGTTGTTAATGTTTGAGGGTGCCTCCCCTCCACTAAAAAACCAACACATGTCCCTTGCTGGTGTTAAAAAATTGAAAAGATGCATTGTCACGTGTGAAGCATGGAATAAAAAACAATGACAGAGGAGTAATTTACAATAAACTTGAACCATTAAACTACAGTTGAAACCTGATGGCTCTAACTCGCTGGGACCAACAACAAAAGTTC
The DNA here is from genome assembly GCF_020536995.1 of Dreissena polymorpha. NCBI lineage: Eukaryota > Metazoa > Mollusca > Bivalvia > Myida > Dreissenidae > Dreissena > Dreissena polymorpha. Next base: position 43,960,400 of record NC_068365.1, read on the forward strand.
GAGCCATCCTGAATTCAGGCCAACCGATTTCTTATAAACTTATGTTTACTAACATGAAACTGAAATAGATTTACATCTCCAGTTGAAGAGTTTTCATACTGCCTAAACTCTGTACGACTTTCTGCTTATGAATTAATAATTACCTAATATAAACTTAATATTATTTAGTTATCTATATTTTAAAACAGTTACACCTGCAATCATTCAAAAATATCATATAACAAGAAACCGTCGGAGACGGGTGATGCTCCCCAAAGTTTTTTATGTCACAATATTGCACAATATATTCAGATTAAAGGAAACGTCTTGAGGGCACAGTAGTTGGGGGAACAAGAATATTTTTATATAAAATTTCAAAGGGCCATAACTCTGTGACAAATCATCCAAACAGAACCCGCTAATACTATACACATCTCCTCTTGGTAGTGAAGCTTCCATTAAAGTATCATTGAATTCTGGTCATTAGTTGCTGAGAAATAGCCTGGACAAGAATTGCACTATATGTACAGTTAATGGAAAATTTCAAAGGGCCATAACTCTGTGAAAAATCATACGACCAAAACCCGCTGATAATATGCACATCTCCTCTTGGTAGTGAAGCTTCCCATAAATTTTCATTGAATTCCAGTCATAAGTTGCTGAGAAATAGCCCGGACAAGAATTGCACTATATGTACAGTTAATGGAAAATTTCAAAGGGCCATAACTCTGTGAAAAATCATCCAACCAGAACCCGCTAATAATATGCACATCTCCTCTTGGTAGTGAAGCTTCCCATAAAGTTTCATTGAATTCCGGTCATTTGTTGCTGAGAAATAGCCCGGACAAGAATTGCACTTTACGTACAGTTAATGGACAATTTCAAAGGGCCATAACTCTGTGAAAAATCATCCCACCAGAACCTGCTGATAATATGCACATCTCCTTTTGGTAGTGAAGCTTCCCATAAAGTTTCATTGAATTCCAGTCATTAGTTGCTGAGAAATAGCCCGGACAAGAATTGCACTTTACGTACAGTTAATGGAAAATTTCAAAGGGCCATAACTATGTGAAAAAATCATCCAACCAGAACCAGCTGATAATATGCACATCTCCTCTTGGTAGTGAGGCTTCCCATAAAGTTTCATTGAATTCCGGTCATTAGTTGCTGAGAAATAGCCCAGACAAAAATTGTGCACGGACTGACACACGCACAGATTGACGGACACACGGACGGACTGACGGACAGACAAAGCGGCAACTATATGCTCCCCCCAATATTTTTTTGGGGAGCATGATAATAAATGTATATTATATCAGCTCGTTTTTTACGTAGCATATTAATGGGTACATGTAAGCAACAACGTTAAACAAAGCAATCATAAGCATCATATGCACATCACTGAAATATTTAACAGCATGACATGTACAACAATGTATTGTTTTATTTGCTTGTTTTTTTTTTATATTTAAGAATTTCATGATGTATATATACAAAGTTTTCTACTTTATCAAGTTGGCATATTACATGTTGTGATAAAGCTGTTGCAGCCATAATCTTACAACATTAACAAAAACGCCAGATTGTTTACAAAATGTCATCTTTAAGTTTTAATCAAATCAATTAAACATCGAGTCAATGACATGTTTGCAACCATAGCGAGTCTTTAATCAAGTGCTCATAATCAATTAACAGTTTTCCGCGATCCGAAGCGAGTTCGAGCCAAACAAACAAAAGAACATGTGAAAACTGTGACTGGGAATGTGCAAACAGTTTGAGCCATTCAATTATTCGACCCTCGCGAATTCGAGCCAGGCAACAGAAATTTACATGAAAATATATCAATAAAAAATCGTTGCTTAGAGAAGAGTTTGTGCCAACCGAAAATTTGAGCCAAGCGAAATTGAGCCATCGGGTTGTGACTGTAAATGGAAATTTTGATAAGATAACAGACTACTTTTTGTTTGGAATTGTTTAGATACAGAAATGAATATCAGGAGATCACACTTTGTCTGCAATGTGCTATAATGCAAGGCACTAAAATGCAATGTATAATAATTTTATAATGCAACATGCTTTAATGCCATGTGCTATAATGCAATGAGCTTAAATATCACGTTCTATAACATAATGTGCTACAGTGCAATCTGCTATCATGAAATGTTCTACAATACAATGTTCTTTAAGGCTATGTGCTATAATATAATGTGCTACAGTGCAATCTGCTATCATGAAATGTTCTACAATACAATGTTCTTTAAGGCTATGTGCTATAACATAATGTGCTACAGTGCAATCTGCTATCATGAAATGTTCTACAATGCAATGTTCTTTAAGGCTATGTGCTATAACATAATGTGCTACAGTGCAATCTGCTATCATGAAATGTTCTACAATGCAATGTTCTTTAAGGCTATGTGCTATAACATAATGTGCTACAGTGCAATCTGCTATCATGAAATGTTCTACAATGCAATGTTCTTTAAGGCTATGTGCTATAACATAATGTGCTACAGTGAAATCTGCTATCATGAAATGTTCTACAATACAATGTTCTTTAAGGCTATGTGCTATAACATAATGTGCTTTATCACACTTTCACAGCAAATTCGGTGGATTAAAGCCCTGTTTGATTAAATTTCTGCTAAAAACCATGGCACGAAACGACGTCATTTTTTTCGACAAAATGACGTCATAAATCCATCGAAATTCTCCAGTTAAACTAATTGTGTTTAAATAAACAAGAGAGCCATGATGGCCCTGAATCGCTCATCTGACAAACCTTGCTACATCAACTTAAATTCTATCAGACCTATATACAATCCCAAGAAAGATTTCATTAATTAATACATTCTGACAAAATGTCATTAAGATGTGATGAAAACTGTGACATCTTTCATCTACACAAGGTTTTACTAGAATTGGCCCAGTGACCTTATTTTTGACCCCAGATGACCCATATACGATCCAAAATCAGATATTATCAAGATAAACATTCTGACCATACATCATTAAGATCAGATGAAGACTATGACCTCTATTGTCTACACAAGGGTTTTCTATGATTTGACCTAGTGACCTAGTTTTTGACCACAGATGACCCAAATACAATCCCAACCCAGATTTGATCAAGATTAACATTCTGGCAAATTTAATTAAGTTTGGATGAAATCTGTGACCTCTACTGTCTACAAAAGTTGTTTTTTTAATTTGACCTAGTGACCTAGTTTTTGACCCTAGATGACCCAAATTCAATCTCAGCACAGATTTTAACAAGACAAACATTCTGACAATATTTAATTATAGGGATGGCAAACCTAAGCAAATCCGTAACCAGTTAACCTGTTTAGATATTCGAGCGGTTAACCGACTGTCGTATTGACACATAAATGAAAAAAAACTTCCGAAAAACGTATACGTTTATAAACAATTACATGTATATGCAAATATACTCTGTCTTGTTGATTGTCTTGTAACCTAATTACTGAAACCATGTTATCAATTAAATACTGGTTTTTTACAAATTGTGTAGGTCCTGTAAATTGGGAATATACATTTGGAATCCAATACTTAGTCATTTCTGAAAGTCATTTCCGACAATGTTTACATGCTTGTCGGTGAACTGTGATGTTTCTCTGATGTAATATTACCTTATGTCATTTACCCATAATTATTGTTCCTTACCTTGACCAATGAAAGCTAGTGCAGAATTCGAATCATGTTGAGTTTTATTAACACTCATTATCCTTTAAGAATTACGAGCATTAACTGCTGATTAATAACAATTGTCAATTAGCGTAAATATACTATGCAATAAGCATAGTGGTTTCCTAACCTCTGTTGTTAAGGTTTGTTAATACTCAATGTCTTTATTAGGGTGTTTAAGTTTGCAATAGTTGTTAAAACGTTTTAACAGTGATCGGGTGTAATCACAGTGTCCAGCTTTATTGATTTTATCAAGCAATGGTAGTCAACACAATGACAAAATAAAACCTGTTCATTAATCCGCTGCACCCCGTTACTTTATGCCTTGGTCACACTGTCACGAATAAGAGCTACGAATGAGCTACGATTCAATCGGCTACGAATGACTATGAAATTGTCAAAATTCGTAGGCCGCTACGATTTCAGTACGGAGCACAACCATTTGAGTACGTATTTCGACCAATCTACCATCAAAATATTGGAAAATGAACATGGAAAGGTACGGACTGCTACTGATCGATGCGATTTAGGACGGAGCGCCACGAATCGAAACAATTAAACTACGAATCCGCTATGGTTTGGTACGATTAAGTGCAATGCTACGCGAATATGTACAATCTAACTACGGATCCACTACGGTCTAGTACGGGTCAGTACGAACTAGAACAGTCCGCTACGAAGCAGTGGGAAATGCGATGGACTAGTACGGACAGGTAGGAACAAACTAGGCTTGAACATTGAGCCCACAGCCTCTTGTATTGTCATACACAAAATGCCTCCAAAAAAGAGAACATGCAAGCGGCAGACAGGAGATACAATGTAGTTAAAAAATCGCTCGTCCTTCTCAAGGCCTCGTCGTGAGAATGGCTTCATGAGCCATATCCTCATGGCAAATGCATCATCTGCGATGATATAGTATCTATTGGACTGTCGTCACCTGGAAGAGGTGTTGCTTCCGGCATGCCAATCAACCCACTTTCGATTGCCAACTTGAGGTCGCTTTGATTCCAGATTTGTTCGTTGGTACATCTTCCTTGCGATCCAATATTTTCCCATATGAATTGGTAATCAGCGTCCACCAGGGTCATCAGCACAACAGAAGGGTAACCTTTATAGTCATAGTATTATGAGCCACCGTTCTTGGGACATCGTATGGCTACATGCTTTCCATCTCCAATGGCGTGTGGAAATTGCCATTTAGCCGCGAACTGATCGGCTATGGCCTTCCACTCCTCAGGCTCAGTAGGAGTCTGGATAACATCCCCAGCATATGCTGAAACTATGGCATCACAAACGTCCCGTACAATACTACATATCGTATTGTGTGCATCACGAAACCCATACATCAATGTACGGTAACTGTCCCTGGTGGCCAAGAACTTTGAGGTTATTGTCAACTTCAAATCTGGATTGATGGACTGTTTAAACCAGGTGTGGTTCTTTGTGATCCTGAGACCAACGACCTGTAATAGCTCATGGAACATATCAGGCCCGATTCTGTTGAAGTTTCTAAAAGCCGCCCGATCTTCAGCCATCAGTTCCGCCATCAAAGTCTCATATTGGCCGAGAGCAGGTCGTCTTAAAAGCCAGTCTCTTATCCACCACCTTCTTTTTCTTCTCTGAACTGAAACGTCCCGTACAATACTACATATCGTATTGTGTGCATCACGAAACCTATACATCAATGTACGGTAACTGTCCCTGATGGCCAACAACTTTGAGGTAATTGTCAACTTCAAATCTGGATTGATGGACTGTTTGAACCAGGTGTGGTTCTCCGTGATCCCGAGACCAACAACCTGTAATAGCTCATGGAACATATCAGGCCCGATTCTGGTGAAGTTTCTAAAAGCCGCCGGATCTTCAGCCATCAGTTTGGCCATCAAAGTCTCGTATTGGCCGAGAGCCGGTCGTCTTAAAAGCCAGTCTCTTATCCACAACCTCCTTTTCTTCTCTGATCTGATGAAAACTGGGACCTCTATTGTCTACACAAGGGTTTTCTATGATTTGACCTAGTGACCTAGTTTCTTAGCCCAGATGACCCAAATACAATCCCAATCCAGATTTTATCAAGATAAACATTCTGACCAAATTTCATAAAGATTGGATGAAAACTGTGACCTCTATTGTCTACACAAGGTTTTTCTTTTATTTGACCTAGTGACCTAGTTTTTAAACCCCTGATGACCCAAAACCAATACCAACCCAGATTTCATCAAGATAAAGATTCTGATCAAATTTTATAAAGATTGGATGAAAACTGTAACCTCTAGTGTCTACACAAGGTTTTTCTATTATTTGACCTAGTGTTTGACCCCAGATGTCCCAAAACCAATCCCAACCCAGATTTAGTCAAGACAAACATTCTGACCAAATTTCATAAAGATTGGATGAAAACTGTGACCTCTATTGTCTACACAAGGTTTTTCCAGTATTTGACCTAGTTTTTGACCCCACATGACCCAAATACAACCCCAACCCAGATTTCATCAAGATAAGCATTCTGACCAAATTTCATAAAGATTGGATGAAAACTGCGACTTCTATTGTCTACACATGGTTTTTCTATTGTTTGACCTTGTGACCTAGTTTTGACTTAGTGACTTAGTTTTTGACCCCAGATGACACAAATACAATCCCAACCCAGATTTCATCAAGATAAACATTTTGACCAAATTTCATAAAGATTGGATGAAAACTGTGACCTCTGCTGTCTACACAAACAAATTATTGACGGTTTTTATATTATTTGACCTAGTAACCTAGTTTTTGACCCCAGATGACCCAAATACAATCCCAACCCAGATTTCATCAAGATAAACATTATGACCTAATTTCATAAAGATTGGATGAAAACTGCGACCTCTATTGTCTATACAAGGTTTTTCTATTATTTGACCTAGTGACATAGTTTTTGACCCCAGATGACCCAAATACAATCCCAACCCAGATTTTATCAAGATAAACATTCTGACCAAATTTCATAACGATTGGATGAAAACTGTGACCTCTACTGTCTACACAAACAAATTGTTGACGAACACACGCACGCACACACGCACAACGGACGCCGGACATCACACAGTCACATAAGCTCACCATGTCACTTCGTGACAGGTGAGCTAAAAAGGTTTACTGAATAAAAAAGGATAAATACAATAATACATTAGTGTTGATTATAGATCAGGTTTATCATGCTTGGCACCAAAACGAAAAAGCACTCACCAAGGCTCGATCTATAATCAACACTAACCTATTATTCTCTTTGTAACATACTGTTCTACAATGCCATCTGCTACTAGTGTCAGGAAATGTTCTATATCGCATTGATATATAAGGCAATGTGCTATAATAACTTTTTGCTATAATTCAATAAGCACTTATGCAATGTGCTATAATGCAATTTGCTATAATCCAATGAGCTATATTACAATGTGCTATATTTGAATGTGCCATACTGTAATGTGTGAAATTACAACTTGATATACTGAATGTACAGTGCAATAATGCCATGTGCTTTAATGTAATTTGCTATAATGCAATGTGCTACAAAGCAACGTTCTATTATGCAAAGTGCCATAATGCAATATGCTATATAATGCACTGTATAGCACATTGGACTGACCTGGATATTGTGTATTGTAGTTGGATGTAGGGGCTGGGTATTGCCCAGGGTAGGAGCTTCCTGCGGGGTAGGGAGGGTTCTGGGCACCACCCACACTTGGCATCGGCATACCATATCCTGAAACAAAACAAATAGAGTTGAACATATTTGAAAATGAATTGTCAAGCAGTTACAATAGCTCAACTTTACACTCAACATTGGTATGCACATAGCTTGTTTAAAACTGCAAGATTCTACCTGAAACTCTCTCATCTTCAAATACACAAGAGAACTACATTATTAAGTTTAACATACCTTAAAGAAGTTCAGTTCATGAGAAAACTATAGTTAACCCTTTGCATGCTGGGAAATTTGTCGTCTGCTAAATTGTCGTCAGCTAAATTTCTAAAATTAGCACTTTCTTCGATTTTTTTTCCAGAGAATACTATCAGAATAGCAAACAGTTTGGATCCTGATGAGACGACACGCTCTGTGGCGTCTCATCTGGATCCAAACTGTTTGCACAGGCCTTCAAAATTTGGTTCCCGCAATGAAAGGGTTAAACATAGTTCTCATTACCATTGCAAATAAGATTTTGTGCTTGCTAAATCCTGGTGGAAGTTTTTTCAGTATTAATGATCTATTTCAGTAAGTCTGAGTAAAAAATAAGGTAAATGTCAAAGTAAAAATGAGACCTGATGATATGTCTGTTCTGATTCTTAAAGTTTCAGTGACCTATATTTTAGATAATCAAACAGTGTACATGTATAAGCCAATAATTTTGACCATATGAAATAGCCCAAAAGTCAGTCAATTACAAGGTCCAACTGAGGTCATGTGACATAAATGTCTTGATAGATTACAAACACATTCTTAGGACTTTCATATGATGTTTAATAACAGGGTGCCAAGAACTGTTTGCCCTCAATACTTACCTCCAGCTGGGGGATAGGGGGTCCCCTGGGAGGGGTATCGAAGGGGTGGTGGTTGATTGGTTGCCTGGGAGCGGGAATAAACGGGAGGCTCCTCCCCAAACACGATCACGAGGATCTGGATCATCCCCAGTAGGTCTGAGTTGGGCTGGAAAATATTGAGTGTTGCACTGGAAAAACTGGACTTAATGCTGAGCATAAAGTGTCGATCAAGATTAGCCTGTGAAGTTTGAACAGGCTAATCTTGGACAATACGTTCCGTTTTTATGGTATTTTTCCTTTCAATGAAGTCTATACTTAGTGGAAATCTAGTTGAGTAGGTTATTTATAATAATATACAACAAGAGCTTGTCACAGTAGTGCCAAATCCCTGCCGAAATGTGTTTTCTTGTATGACAACATTTGTTTAAGAGAGTAGAATAATATTTGTAAAAACAAATAAAGGGAGATAATTCATTATGCTGCGGACAAAAATTTACTTTCAAATTAAATACAGAGATAATTCAAAAACTAAGGTAGATAGAGTTGTGGTTCTTGGTCACTGCACTCTCCAACATGTAGTTGCCATCTGTTTATATTTCAAGTTTCAAGTAAATCCCTTTAGTATATTTAGAGTTATGCTCCGGACAAAAATTAACTCTAAAGTTATATAAAAGGGGAGATAATTCAAAAACTAAGGTAGACAGAGTTATGGTTCTTGGTCACTGCTCTTCTCCTAGTTGCCATTTGTTTATATTCTAATTTTAAAGTAAGTCCATTGAATAGATTTGGCGTTATGCTCCGGACAAAGTTTCAGCCGGACGGATTGACAGGACCAATTACTATATCCTCTCCGAAAAAAAATTTGGCGGGGATAAAAAATGGTTATGTTTTTCATTTCGTAACAGTGACCTTGACAACACCCATCTCATGTGCAATACCTGGATATAATGAATCCATGTATCAAGTTTCATTACAACTCCTAAATTTATTTCAAGTTATTCAATACAAATAATTCTTCCAGAATATTTTCTTTCTTTATAAAGTTCTGGAACATGACACTTTCCCAATGGGGTAAATATTTTAAAAAAATCCTAATTGCTGTCCCAAAAACAATCCCAATTGAAGGTTTATTTTATTTTTTTAATTAAATGCAAAATTTAGTTTATTTTTCTTTGCAGCTATATGGCTTGAACCTAAATTAAAACCTAAGTTTAAATCACATTGACAACTTAACAAGATTTAGTTATCAATTTTTTAAGTATTTGTTTGCAACAAATAAATGCACTAATTTCTTTATCTGAAGACTGCATGATGCAAATTTTCACAATTTCATTTTTTTCTTCTTTTTTTTCGAGCTCATTTTTACCAATTGGATTGGTACCAGTAATCATCCCAATTAATAAACAAGAGGGCCAAAATGGCCCTAGTTTGCTCACCTGAGAGGAGTCGGTTCATTCAATCTTTACCTAATGTCAAACATGACCTAGATATTGACCAGACAAACATCCTGGTCAAGTTTCATCATTATTGAACCAAAACCCTGGCGTAGGGAGTGTTTTTGTTTTTGTAATATTTGAAGTGGTGACCTATATTTTGAGTTGACCCCCCTAACATCAAACTTTGCTTACAAGGATTTTGTATAATATAATGAAAATTTGGACAATCTAAGGGCAATAATTATGGCATCAATTATGTGATTTTGCTCATCATCAAACTTGACTGAGATCTTTCAGCAACTTTGATAAAAAAATGCTTGAGAAATGTGAATGCTAGAGTGTTTACAAACCAAATGTGGACGGACGGACAGCGGACAAAGACCAATCCTAAAACCTCACCTAAGCAATCAGGTGAGCTAAAAAGTGTGTTTCATTGATATGAGCCATTTTCCAACTTGTCCAAGAAATCAATAAAACCAATGTATTGACTTAGTTTCACGATGTTTAGGCAAAAAATGAGACTTCTATAGTGTTCGATCACAAGGTTTCTCTCTATACAGTCACATAAGGAAAATTGCCCCACCCCCATGGCAATCATGTTTATTGACCCATCGGGACCATTTGCAAACTCATCAGAGATATATATTAAACAAATCTATTCACCAAGTTTCATGATGATAAGGCAAAAAATGTGACTTCTAGAGTGTTCACAAGCTTTTTTTTACTATATAAATATAAGAAAACTGCCCCTCACCGGCAGCCATGTTATTCAACTGACCGGAACCATTTTCCAACTCAACTCTCGTATTAAGGAAACAAATGTTCTGACCAAATTTTATGAAAATTGGGCAAAAAATGTGACTTCTAGAGTGTTCACATGTTTTCACTATATACATATAGAGAAAAAAGCCCCGCCCACTGGCTGCCATATTTTCCACCAATCTGGACCATTTTCGAACTTGTCCGACATATCAATAAAACCAATGTTTTGATTAACTTTCATGATGATTGGGCAAAAATTGTGACTCCTAAAAAAAAAAAAAAAAAAAAGAGTGTTTACAAGCTTTCTCTATAGCCATATAAGGAAAACTGCCCCGCCCACTGACGGCCATGTTTTTCAATGGACCGGAACCACTTTTGAACTCAACCAACATATCATTAAGACAAACATTTTGACAAAGTTACATGAAGATTGGACATGAAATGTGACTTCTACAGAGTTTACAAGTTTTTTCTTTTTTTTTACCTAGTACCCTAGTTTTAGACCCTGCACGACCCAGTTTCGAACTCTACCGAGATTTCATTGGGACAAAGCTTCTGACCAAGTTTCATGAAGATCGGACAATAAATGTGGCCTCTTGAGTGTTTACCAACAAATGTTAACGGATGGACGGACGTACGACGGACTAAGACCGGTCACAAAAGCTCACCTGAGCAATCAGGTGAGCTAAAAAGAATCACTGTTTTCAGTGACATTGACCCAGACACCCGATATGCTTACTCATGCTAGATCTTGATATAAGGCATTTGATCTTGGACAGATTTTGCACAGTTTTTATCATTTTATCTTTTTTGATGTCATAATTATATGTATAACAAGAGCACCGCCTTGCGGGTGCAGACCCCTCATCTATTTTCTTTTTAAAGATGAAGGAACTCTCATTTTCAATCACAAAGGAGGGAGGGGTGGAGTGAAGAGGGGTGTATAGTGAGGGTGTGTGGACATTTATTACATTATCTTCCAAATATGCGGAAAAAAATGAGGGGGGGGGTGTTGGTGAGGGGGGATTCTTGGGTGCGATGGTTGGATGGTATTTCAAACATAACATTTTTAACCGTTTAAAAAAAAAAAAAACTTGGGGGGGGGGGTGGGGGGGTATAGTGTGAGGGTGTGGTGGTCATTTGTGAGATGATCTTAAAAAAAAAATTATGGGGGGAGGGGTTCGGGGAGGGTGGAGGGGGTGGGGTGGGGGATTCTTGGGTGCGATGGTTGGACGGTTTTTCAATCATAAAAAAATATAAATAAATATTTGTGTTTTTTGACCGTTTCAAACAAAAATTGGGGGGTGGGGCGGGGGGGTATAGTGTGAGGGTGTGGTGGTCAGTTGTGAGATGATCTTAAAAAAAAAAAAAAAAAAATTATGGGGGGGATTTGGGGGGGGGGGAGGGGGGGGAGGGCACGGGGGATGGTTTGGGTGGAGTCTATTGTGGTATGTCAGGTAAGAGTAGTTTTGTCAAAGTATCAATCAAATCTAATCATAAATAAAGAAGTGATGGCAATTTTAGCAAAATTTAATAATTTGACCTTGAGAGTCAAGGTTATTCAAAGGTCAAGGTAAAATTCAACTTCCCATGTACAGTAACCTCATGAGAGCATGAAAGTATTTGAAGTTTTAAATCAATAAGCTTGATACTTAAGAAGTAAAGTGGATCGAAACACAAAATTTAACCATATATTCAAAGTTACTAAGTCAAAAAAGGACCATAATTCCGTAAAAATGACAACCAGAGTTATGCAGCTTGTCCTTTTACTGTACCCTTATGATAGTTTGCGAGTGTTCCAAGTATGAAAGCAATATCTATGATACTTTTGGGGGAAAGTGGACCAAAACACAAAACTTAACCAAATTTTCTAAGTATAAAGGGCCCATAATTCCGTCCAAATGCCAGTCAGAGTTACTTAACTTTGCCTGAACAGTCCCCTTATGATAGTTGATAAGTGTTGCAAGTATGAAAGCAATACCTTTGATACTGTAGGAATAAAGTGGACCTAAACACAAAACTCAACCAAATTTTCAATTTTGAAAGTATAAAAAGGGCACATAACTGTCAAAATCCCAGTCAGAGTTACATTACTTTGCCTTCACAGTCCCCTTATGATAGTTAGTAAGTGTTGCAAGTATGAAAGCAATAGCTTTGATACTTATGGAATAAAATGGACCTAAACACAAAACTTAACCAAAATTTTCAATTTTCTAAGTTTGCCTGCCCAGTCCCCTCATGATAGTAAGTAAGTGTACCAAGTTTGAATGCAAAAGCATTGATACTTTCTGAGAAAAGTGGACCTAAACGCAAAGCTTAACCAAAATTTTCAATTTTTTAAGTATAAAAAGGGCACATAATTCTGTCAAAATACACGCCAGAGTTATCTAACTTTGCCTGCCCAGTCCTCTCATTATAGTAAGTAAGTGTAGCAAGTTTGAATGCAATAGCATTGATACTTTCTGAGAAAAGTGGACCTAAACGCAAAACTTAACCGGACGCCAACGCCGACGCCAACGCCAAGGTGATGACAATAGCTCATAATTTTTTTTCAAAAAATAGATGAGCTAAAAATATACAACTTATGTGGAGTAAACAGGTTAGAGGAATCAAAAAATATGTTAGCCAGTGCCATCCTTATTGAGAGTGGTCTTGTAAAAGTGCACAACTATCCATGCCAAACGATACACATGTACATGGACTCATTAAAAAAGTCAAATATAAATCACCAATGTTGTTAGTATTTTTCTGACAATCCAATTCTATCTTTTTTTAAATAACACTATGACGCCCCAGTTTGAACCCAGAGAATCTTTAAATGAGTATTGCTTCAATCATTACTAGCTGTGTTTTGCTTGTCTTGATATATTGAAACAGATTTTGACAACAAAAACATGAGTAATTATGTGTTTCTTTTCATTCCCATTCAGGGACTTTTATGTCCCAATTTTTTCCCGATTATGTGATTCTTTGACATGAAAATTACCAAATTTACGGGTCCTAAATGTGTAAAAATTTGTTTCTTAAAAAGGTCAAGAAAGCATACATTTTATGTCCCAATTTTTCCCGATTATGTGATTCTTTGACATGAAAATTACCAAATTTACGGGTCCTAAAATGTGAAAAATTTGTTTCTTAAAAAGGTCAAGAAAGCATACATTTTATGTCCCAATTTTTCCCGATTATGTGATTCTTTGACATGAAAATTACCAAATTTACGGGTCCTAAATGTGAAAAATTTTGTTTCTTAAAAAGGTCAAGATAGCATACATTTTATGTCCCAATTTTTCCTGATTATGTGATTCTTTGACATGAAAATTACCAAATTTACGGGTCCTAAATGTGAAAAAATTTGTTTCTTAAAAAGGTCAAGAAAGCATACATTTTATGTCCCAATTTTTCCCGATTATGTGATTCTTTGACATGAAAATTACCAAATTTACGGGTCCTAAAATGTGAAAAAATTTGTTTCTTAAAAAGGTCAAGAAAGCATACATTTTATGTCCCAATTTTTCCCGATTATGTGATTCTTTGACATGAAAATTACCAAATTTACGGGTCCTAAAATGTGAAAAAATTTGTTTCTTAAAAAGGTCAAGAAAGCATACATTTTATGTCCCAATTTTTCCCGATTATGTGATTCTTTGACATGAAAATTACCAAATTTACGGGTCCTAAAATGTGAAAAATTTGTTTCTTAAAAAGGTCAAGAAAGCATACATTTTATGTCCCAATTTTTCCCGATTATGTGATTCTTTGACATGAAAATTACCAAATTTACGGGTCCTAAATGTGAAAAATTTTGTTTCTTAAAAAGGTCAAGATAGCATACATTTTATGTCCCAATTTTTCCTGATTATGCGATTCTTTGACATGAAAATTACCAAATTTACGGGTCCTAAATGTGAAAAAATTTGTTTCTTAAAAAGGTCAAGAAAGCATACATTTAATGTCCCAATTTTTCCTGATTATGTGATTCTTTGACATGAACATTACCAAATTTACGGGTCCTAAATGTGAAAAAATTTGTTTCTTAAAAAGGTCAAGAAAGCATACATTTTACAACATGTATGTCCCAATTTTTCCCGATTATGTGATTCTTTGACATGAAAATTACCAAATTTAAGGGTCCTAAATGTGAAAAAAACTTGTTTCTTAAAAAGGTCAAGAAAGCATACATTTTATGTCCCAATTTTTCCCGATTATGTGATTCTTTGACATGAAAATTACCAAATTTACGGGTCCTAAATGTGAAAAAATTTGTTTCTTAAAAAGGTCAAGAAAGCATACATTTTATGTCTCAATTTTCCCCGATTATGTGATTCTTTGACATGAAAATTACCAAATTTACGGGTCCTAAATGTGAAAAAATTTGTTTCTTAAAAAGGTCATGAAAGCATATATTTCAAACCTTAGACAGTGCAAATGATTTAGTGAGAAACAAATAACTATTTCTTTATTTAACAAGTAAATAGAGAGGCGTTTAAATTTGGGGCGTTGAAATTTAACAAAAAGTCAGTCAAAAAGAAAAATATATAAATAATATTGACTTACGTATTTCCATTCCCGCAGATATGGCAAGTCTATTTTCCCATTCTGGTCAACATTTCTGCCGGACTTAATCTGCATTGTAGATGTGGGTTTTACAAACACAATCGGAGGATTGTATGGGTGTGTGTCCATTAGATAGATACAGATAGGGATGTTGTACACATTGCCTGTGGAAAAGAACGATTTATACATTTTTTTCATCAGCTGTAAACAGTTTCGTTAAAAAATCAAAAACCATGTCTATTATTATACGGCGCATTTAAATCATAACAAGCAAACTCATTGACTGTATTTTATGCTTTCCGATGGTTTATAGAGAAATATCAGTGAATTAAAACTGATATTTAACTGTTTCCAACAGGGAAAAATAACAGTGAAAGTTATGGATAATTTTCATTGTTTGATCAAACTATTTTTAAATATCTTTGGTTTCCTCGTTGTGACCCCCTAATGTTACCAAGGTCTATTCCTCTGCATTGAATGTTTATACATATGGATAAGCTACCCTTGAACATACGTACATGTCGGGGCGCCCAATGAGGAACTATATTGTCCTAAGGGCAAAAATAATCATTTGTAAGTATAAAATAAAAAGAAAATGTGTTGGATTAGGTTGAACATCGATTTTATTTTACTCATGATTATATACAATATATATTTTCATGTTCAAACAATATCATTTTCTATGATCACTCGTGAATTAAAATCAATATTCCACCAAATCCAACAAATAACCTCTATTCATATCACCCTGCCAATTTCAAAATTTTGTGAGACACAGACTGATAATGCCAATTCTATATCCCTACGCCTTTTAAAGTCCTCGATTAGCATGTGTGTGAACTGCACAGGCTTATGAAGGACCACACTTGACGCACATAACATTAAGCTCCTGTTTCCCATAGCAAAACTCATGTCTATATTCTGACTGCTGAGAAATCTAGTTGAACAATCAAGGGTACCTTTGTAGGTGACAGGTATGGTTCCATCCAGTTGCACAAGCTGCCTAGTAATGCCATCGTTAAACACTGCAAATCAGAGACACAATTTTATGTCGCATGACACATTGTGGTGTCCTATATTAAATGAGCCTTGCATGCATAGAAACTTTGAAATGGATGATAACCATATTTATCATTATTAATTACTAGGGAACATTCAGTATGATATATATGTATCTAACAAAACATCAATTGAAACATTTTCATATACTGTTCACTTACCAAAGTCCTCAAATTTTGGTCTCAAGTCTCCAAATGCTGTTAGCGCAGTCAAAACATCTGTCTTAGTAACATCTGGGTGTTTGTACTGGGAAAATAAAAAAATAATAGGCAAACACCATATCCACTAGCCATGAACTTGGCTCTACAAATATTTGATGACAGTATTTAAGACCTGGACTTGATCCCTCCCTTGATTTTACTTAATTTTTTTATTGAAAAGAGAAATATAAAATACATGTAATCTGAAATATTGTCAAACAAAGCCGACCGTAGTGATACAATTCCCGGACAATCGTTCTACGGAAAATCGCTCCTACGCTAAATTTGACAGGGTGGACAGTCGATCCTACGATGTTTTGACAGGGTGGACAGTCGCTGCTACATTATTTGCAAACCCGGACATTCACTTCTACATAATTTTTAACTCCACGACAAAACGTAGTAAAGGACGATCAATGACTAACATCTATAATTAACTGACAATTAAATTCATAAATATTTGATAAAATCGTGCAGTCTCACTTAAATCGTGAATTTTTAAGTATATTATTTACACAACGAATGTTTCGTGAGCATGAATGGGCATAATACCATTATAATTATTTTTATATGTCGACTTACACTTAGATCAGTTATGGGCGAACCCTTGCAGGAAGCGGAACGACTTTAACTGCATACCCATCGTCTTGTAGACTTTGACGTGTGCTGCTTTGAATACTAGTGACCGTCTAAGCATAGCACAGACTGACCCCGTTTGTTGGAGTTAGAAGTTCCATGTTGGATGTGAACTTGAAGGTGTGGGGCATTACGATATACAGTATAAGTTTTCACAGTGAGCTAAATTACATTTAAAGAAACGACAAACTGTAACATAGTTTCTTAATAAGTAAATTAATTAATTAAAATCACATTGATCGGCTCATGTTGAATCAGCTTACTTTTAGCAAGTTGGCAATTTTAATTGTGGGTTAATTATAGGTGTTAGCCTTTGATTGGCGTATATTATGTATTGCCGTGGAGTCAAAATAATGTAGGAGCGACTGTCCTGGTTGACATAATTATGTAGGAGCGATTGTCCTGGTTGGCAAAATAATATAGGAGCGACTGTCCGCCCTGTCAAAACATCATAGGAGCGACTCTCCGCCCTGTCAAAATATTGTAGGAGCGATTGTCCGTAGGAGCAATTGTCCGGATACCTAGTGATACAATTTATCACATTTAAGGTGTCATTCATTTTGGTGATTGCCATCAAGCAAAAAAAACATTTGTTTAAGTAAAGAACTGTTTCATAAAAACAACTTAAATTGATAATTTGTTCATGCTGTTGCAAGACCGATTTGATACTATTTGACTGAATTTGTGAAATTTTGTGTTCAGTTTATATAACAACTACTAGTCTTGCTTTTATGAACAATTGCTTAAATAAGTATTTAAAGAAAATTCATAAATATTACCATGTATTTTAGTGTTGGAATACGTGAAGGACTCATGCACTGTGAAACTTTTAATTATTAACACTAGTTTTTGTTTGAAAACAAGTTAGCATCTTCATCCATAGTACTGGCCCTCTTAATGAATACAACATGTACATACACATCTTTCAAGTAAACAAATACAAAAACCCGCATGTACATGTATTATATGTCAATGTATAGTTCAATGTGTACAACTGCATTTAAATCGACATTGTATTGACAAAATAATTGCTAGACAGTGAGTTAGCTCCCTAAAGTAATCTGTTTCATGTGCAATTGTCTCATAGTATTGGCCCTTCTGATTGGTTGCTCAAATATGCTAATATGCGCATGTGCTTGTTCTAAAACAAGTATCTGAATGGAAAAAACGAAACTCTTGCTCATGTTGTTCTTTAAATATTTTTACATTTTATTAAAAAATAAGTATCATATAAAATTTTGTAAATTAAAAATCATAGCATCGCACTGGAATAAAAATGACCTTTTTTCCAATGAACAATAGAAATCATTAAAATGATCGTCACGTCATTAAATTATATTCATGAATAACCATCAAACAAATTAACTTCTAAAAATTAAAAAAACAACACATTAATGTTCCAGCTCTTCTTAAGGGTTTATGGTTAAAGTCACGACACTATGAGTATGATAGTTGCAATAATTCAACTCTCAGCTTTATAACCCAAAAGGTTGCTAAGAGTTGCAATGGGCCATCTTTTGTCTAAAGGTACAAAATATTATCAACACTGCAAAGGCTAAGGAAAACGGATATTGCAAACAATCAAAGTTTACCTGTTTAAAGCACAAACTCATGCTAATGGTATCATTAAAGCAAGAAATAATTGCTATTTATTTACTTTGTTATTCTTTTGTACACTCTATCCACCATTATTGGGAACTGTTGTATTGTTGCCGCTTTCAGGTAGGTTGCAGTACACCAATCTTTTGCACATCGTGATATTTTATTAGCCTCAGTCGATATAGATGTAGAACCGTTGCCAAAAATTTACACTGTTCGAAATTTCAAAATTAAAATGTCAGCAAAAATTGTGTGTTGAAATATTGTCTTGTTTTTTAGGTAACATGCAATGGATAACGTCCGTAGGCTGCCATTCAGGTAAATTGAATGTGTTTGGGAGTTTATTCATTGGTTTCCTTAATTGGTAAAAAACGTCATCTGTTTAAAGATGCGCACGAAATCTGTGCACAAAACTGCGATTGTGTTAATGAAGAGGCACATATGTACTCTCAGAGCCGCATAGCAAAAATTATCAAAGGCTCTGGGAGTATGTTTAGTTGCAACAATTCAAATCTGAGCTTTATAACCCAAAAGCTTGCTGAGAGTTGCAATGCGCCATCTATTGTCCAAAGGTGCAAACTTTCATCACCCCTGCAAAGGCTAAAGAACACTGATACTCCTAAACTTATCAATGTTTACCTGTCTAAAGCACAAGCTCATACAAATGGTAGCATTAAAGCAAGAAATAATTGTTTTTTATTTACTTTGTTATTCTTTTGTATGTTCTATCCACCATATTGGGAACTGTTGTATTGTTGCTGATAAAAAGAGTCGCTATTGGTTAGGTAGCAGTACACCAACCTTTTGCACATCGTGATATTTTATTATGATACAACTAAGCCTATAACAATGGTGAACAGTCGTCGAATATTTACACTGTTGGAAATTTAAAAATCAAAATGGCAGCAAAAAAAGTGTGTTGAAATATTGTCGTGTTTTTAGGTTGCATAAATTAGACATGTCACGAGAGCGGATGGTCTAGTGAATAGAGCGGTAGACTTGCTCCATGGCTCCAGGGGTCAGTGGTTCGAACCCCGTTGAGGGTTACTTTTTTTAATTTCTTTAAATGTATTATTGTTGTTTTACTGGAGATTTTTAAACCCAATGTTAACATTTATAAATATAAAGCATTTAATGACAAACTTCAATACATGCCAAAATCTGTGAAAAGGCCCCTTTAAAATTTCTATTCCATCCAATACCGGTACCTTTGATTTATACCCCAGGCTCCCTGAAAAGGCCGGACCGCCGGTCTTGTCCGGCAAAATTCTTTACTGTCCGGCGAAGTTTCTTATATCGCCGGTCCTTGTGAGAGGCCAAAAAAATTATAATTAAATACCGAAGGTCTTATACTTGCCAAAAGAAAAAAAACACCCCCATTAGAATCACTCTTTTGTGAATTTTGAGCCTTTTGTCATTAATTTTAAAGAACACAAACCCGTCACTAGTTCTTAAGAGTGCTCTCTCTAAGTTTTTTTTTTCCAAAAAGAAACGACACTCGTACTCATTTTGTTCGTATTTTATTTAAAAGTAAGCGGCATATAAAACATTTGATATAGCTACTATTAATCCATAACAAACTTACATAATTAGGTGTTACGTAATTTCAAAATCATAGCATCACCCAGGAATAATCATGATCTACTTTGCAATGAACACCGGAAATCATAACAACAAGCAAATTCGTTGAATTGATATCCCCCGCCAATATGCTTCTGGACACAAAAGAGTTATATTTGACACCAAAAACAGCATTTTTTTCAAATACAAAGGGCCATAACTTTGTTATTATCAGATGGTGTACAATGCCATTTGGCGTGCATCATCCTATTATCCATATATGTACTCATACCAAGTTTCAATGAAATCCGCCAGAGCACTTCCAAGATATCGCTCCGGACAGACGGACAACGCCAAAAAAATATCCCTCCGCCTATGGGGGGGAATAATAATCGCAGTTATTATTTTTGATAACAATCAAATAAATTAAAACTTCTAACAATTGAAGGAAAAAAAACACATCAATGTTCCAGCATTCCTTGAGTTGTTTTTGTAAAAGTCACGATACAATGAGGAGGTTGGATTCTATGATAATAAAGCTCATTGGGTCATTGTCGACCTGAAATGGCCCACAAGTCACCCAGGGGTGACTAGAAGTCAATTCATGTCACCCTGGAGTGACTTCAAGCCGACGGTAGAACAAGCAGGTGTTTTGTTTTACTTTATCGAGTGTACCTATACACATGCTCCACATTGCAATAAATATGAGTTAAACTTTACTTAATTATTCAGTGATAAGCTCTCGCTGTTCAGTCAGGTGAATTTTTGCCTGGACAGGCTAACTTTTCCATCAGCCTGTCCGGTTGACAGGCACTTTTTGGGACTTTTCAGGAAGCCTGATACTCATGCATAATAGACTTAATAGTTCTACAATAGTGCAATGTATATATGCCTAATGCGTGCTGTTAGTATGCTACTGTTTGTAATGAATGACTGCAGGGCTTTTTTTCCTGACTTTGTGAAGCGGCCCTGGCCCCTCGCTTTGTGAAGAAATGAGTCGCGAACATGTTAAAATTGTGAAAAATTGAGTCGCGAACTTCTTAAAATTGTGAAAAAACGAGTCGCAAACTTCTTAAAATTGTGAAATTCAAAGTTCAATGCATTAGTATAGTTAAAGCATGTTAAACACTTGAATATTATCAAAATTTCAATTCTTTAAGCAATGCAATAAAGGCATATTTTCCTTCTATGAATACTGTATTTGATATAATAACAACACATATACATATATCTGATTTGCAAAACATTCATGTACCAAATGCAACTAAAATACCTGGTCCCAACACTTCTTTACCACAGGAAAAACATTTTTAAACATAGAGCATTTCAAGGGCACATAACTCAGACATGTTCTGGACTTTACAGCTTTAAAACTCTGTTCATCTTACTCTTGAAAATATCAATAATTCTCTCAATATCTGAAGAGGAAAATTCCTTCTTCATGATATTTTTCATGTTCTGTGAGCCTGACCCTCGCCAGTGCATGATGATCTCCCTAGGAAGTTGTCATTTGATCTGAAACATTAGGTATACATTGAACAACAGTACTTTGGTAAGAAATGTAAACGAGTTATTTTATTTTTCACATTTTTTCACAAAGCATAAATAGACTACATACAAAGTTTGAATCATGAATATGCGTCATGAATATGCATTTAAATTTAAAAAATATATATGAAGGGACCAAATTTTTACTTTAAGCAAGATTTACAATCGTAAACAGATACGAATTACAAGTCACTGTCATCAATACTAGAGGACGTTTTGACTAGCTTCCAAGTTCCATAAATACATAGCTGCGGCAGATGCTTTCACTTTTATCAAATGACTTCTTATAATGTTATCAATGTGCATGTTTCAAAACTTACCCTTCTATAGAAAGCTTTTGTTTCTTCACTGTTATCCCAAATTTCAATAAATTGGGATTATTTTGCGTTTTTTTTAATTTTCTTAGTGTAGTTACGAGCGTTCCGCGTCGCCATTTTTTATAGAGACGTTGCTAGGCAGAGCTTTTACTATTTACGCCTGTTTCACCGGTTACACAACACTTTAAAATCGATTAAAACAAGCAAACATCGTTAACGCGAGTCGACAATTTTCCGCGAATTCGGAATTTAAAACGAGGTTTTGAAACCATTTTTGACAGTTTTGAGCACGAAAAGTCCGTTTTTCGGTTGTCCGCTCTTTCGGCCCCAAGCTCTTTCGGCCCCGGTTTTTTCAGGCTTATTCGGCCCCAATTTCAGGCTCATTCGGCCCAAGTACCAGGCTTTTTTTTGCCCCATTTTTTATTTGAATTAATCTTTGCAAATATGTTGGTCGAAACTCTTTAAAACTATGGAATATTGTTTATTACAGTAATATATTCTCTTTATTGAGGATTAATGCATTTGAAAAAATATCTTGTCTTTTGCTTCAGGTATATCGTCGTCGAAATAAGAAAAAAAGATACAAGAATATAACACGCCGTTGAAGATAAAACAAACTATAAAATAATTTAAATTACATATATTTGGATAATGTTAAAGTTATAACGATAAGGAATACATACGTCTTAACAACACAATACATTAATTTACTATAATTACATAATACATAATCTACTGCACACAAGTTGTTCATTTTACTAATAATGCAATTACATTATCAGAATTATCATCATATTAATATTAATCATCATCATTCATCATAAGCATCACAATCATCAGCATAATAATAATCATCATCATAATTATCATCATAACCAATAAAGTATCAATTTTTATTCTTATTGACACTTGTACACACATCGTTAATGCATTAAACAGATGTTGTGTTCTTTAATTACTCCGACCCTGTCATTCATTATCAAATGAAGCCATTTTCTAGCACACTCGCACCTATGCCCGGTTTTATGACCTTTATCAGGTTGTTAAATACATGTGTGGTGTGTATTCGGATTAACAGGTAACAAAAAATGTAGATTTAAGTTGGTAAATCAGTTAACTTTGAACAGACAATACAACAAATTAAACATATTGGCAAATTATAACCATGATAATAAAATAAATTAAAAAATTGGCAAATTAGACCCATGTTCAAGCTTACTTAGGAAAATAATTTATTTGTCGGTACCCGTAACCGGTAATCTTAGCTAGTCAGATGGCATTGACACTAACCTGTATTGCATCATCATCTTAATGTTATATATAATCAAAATTATGAAAAATATAAATATTGAATGAGACTATAATAATAAACTCCAAATCATAATTCATTAATTACAACGACCCCGTCTTTCATTATCGAGTGAAGCCATTGAATAGCACCCGCACCTATGCCCGGTTTTATGACCTTTATCAGGTTGTAAAATACATGTGTGTAACCAGATTAACACATTGTAATAAGGCAATTAGATTAATTCATGTTTGCATTAAATGTCTCAGTTCCCAGTTAAAAGCATTTTTACAATGTTTCGCGAGAGAATTTTGAATTTTATTGTTAGTATTTGTGACCAAAAGTATCAATGTATGCATACTAGGGCGGCTATTATAGATTTTGTCGAAATCCATATACAACTTTCTAATTTTGGAATTTGGTATCTGTATAAACGAAACTTTTGTAGATTAAAGATTGTATACACAAAACATATGTAGATTATATATGCGAATTACACTCAGAAATAAAAACTTGTGAGGGGTGGGCTGAGTGGAAAATCTTTGTTACTTGGACATAAAAACAAAATCGCTTATATTGGACAACTAATTGACTGTCGAAAATCTTAGACATTATATTTAATAAATAGAGTTTGAATAAACACTTACCTGTATTGCAGGTGCGATACTGCCATTTGTCGCAAACGTCACCTGTGATGCCATGCTGCAGCGAGCGAACAGCCTTCTTACACACCAAACACTTGTCCTCCTCCATCACAAATTCACAAACACTTACACTGTTTGTTAAAATTTATTTAAGATTTACACAAGTAACATCACATATCATACCAAATTTCACAGCACAATTATAGAACTAGTAACCAAAGTATAAAATAGACAGCAAAATGATTTATGATACCAATGAAAACACTAATAGCACTTTTATACGTTTTTGCAATATTCCGTTAAGAATTGCTAAACAACCGACAAAAAAACAACAATGGAACATATGGAACTAATACCTACATTTATACCTTTAATCAAACGCAATATTTAACAAACAAACCGACAATTGATGCAATTAAAA
This sequence comes from Dreissena polymorpha, assembly GCF_020536995.1. Classification (NCBI taxonomy): domain Eukaryota; kingdom Metazoa; phylum Mollusca; class Bivalvia; order Myida; family Dreissenidae; genus Dreissena; species Dreissena polymorpha. The sequence goes on from NC_068365.1 coordinate 43,984,626, forward strand.
GCCGGCACAATTTAACAATTTAAACAATTACAAACATTGGTAACAGTTTGTATCGTACACCCGCTGTTCATAGGTGTAATAAAATATGGGGCAGAATGAGCCTGGTCGATTTGGGGCCGAATAAGCTTGGGGCCGAATAAGCCTAAAATTTCGGACTGGGCCGAAAGAGCTTGGGGCCCAAAGAGCTTGGGGCCCAAAGAGCCTGCTACCCCGTTTTTCACGATTTAAAACGGCCGTTTTTGTAAATATTCATGGACATGTCAGGTTTGTGAATTGGCCGTGTCAAAATTGTGAAATGTCCGTCCACGGCCCATCGCAAAAAGGAAAAAAAAGCCCTGATGAGTGACTAACTTCACTATGTCAGTAAGTGATTCATAATTCAGGATGAAGCAGGATTTCAAAATATTAATATTTACCTTCTTTAAAGAAGATTTCAAGAATGGATCGAACGAAGCCATATGAATCCGTTAGCACTGATGAATAATAAGCGCGTTTTATCTTCTACAGGTCAAAATAAGTGGAAATAAAAACTAAAATGAAAGGAACAATCTTATTTTTTACTGTTATGACAGGTTGGGAAAAGTGCCGAATCTATCCAACTATTTTGACGAAAGATAAAAAAGAAAAGGTATCCATAGGTTAACAAACACTATGCACGACTGTTATAACACACACTTTCACAGCATTAGTTTGAATAGTAAGCATTTTGATTTCTCAATAATAGACCGCATAAACAATTGGTCCCATATATTCCATTCGTATTTTGAGTGTAAGTTGTATTTAAACGTACACTTTGGTTTTAACGATAAATAAACTTGTAGGTGATCTCTTGTGTAATATATGTGTAATAAACTCGTTGGGATATTCACATGTGCTAGTCTTCGGTGACATAAATTACCCAAACATTAATTGGGAAAATATAAGCACGCCCGGTGGTCCAGGAAACTCTGAATATGAATGTATCGAGAAAGTGAGAGATTTTTATATGTTTCAGCATATACACGAACCTACAAGATGCAGAGGGGCGGGCACTTCAACATTGATAGATTTATGCCTTACTAATGAAGTCAATATGGTAAATGATGTAAATGTTGCTAGTCCTTTTGGTAACAGTGACCACTCATTGATTAAAATAAAATTCAACGTTTACACGAAGGATATACCAGACAAAATCAGATTTGTTTATGAAAAGGCTGATTACGCTAAAATTAAAGAAAAAACTGTCTTTAGACTGGGAAACAGAACTGCGAGATAAGGACATTGAAGGCCAGAGGGAAGTTTTTATCACTAAACTTAATGAGGCTGTTAATAATAGTTAAACAAAGGTGACTATTACGCATGGAAAGAAAAACGCATTCAAAGGGGAGAGGATGATAAAAAACTGAAATAAAAAAATAATCAAAAACAAAGACTGTGGATAAAATTCAAGGTTCCTGTGCGAGAAGAATATAACCAGGTTAGAAACCAAGTGTGAAAAATGACCCGGAATCGATTAAAATTGAAAGAGAAAATTATTGCAGAAAATGCAAAGGAAAATCCAAAGCAGTTCTGGAACTATGTGCAGAAAAAATCAAAAACTAAGTCTTCAATTTCAGCATTGTATAAAGACAGTGATAAAGTAAACTTAACTAAAGGAGACAAGGAGAAGGCAGATGTACTGGCATATTTCTTTGGTTCTGTGTTTACATATGAAAATATGAATGAAAATATGCCAGATATAGAGGTTGATGAAAACATTGATACTTTAGAGGATGTGATCTTCAGTGAAAACGATGTGGTAAAGAAATTGAATAATCTGAAAATTGGTAAATCACCCGGACCTGATGGAGTCCAACCCCGTATTCTCAAGGAAATGAGAGATGTCCTGGCAAAGCCACTTTACATCATGTTCAATAAGTAAGTTGATACTGGACGTATCCCAGAAACATGGAAAAGGGCCAACATCACCGCATTGTATAAAAAAGGAGATAAGAAATATGCTGGAAATTACAAACCTTTCTCACTTACATGTATATTGTGTAAAGTTCTGGAAAGAATTGTAAGATAAAATATAGTGAAACACATGCAAAAGTATAAGTTATTCAGTGACAAGCAATTTGGTTTTATCTCGGGAAGATCAGCAGTGCGACAATTACTTCAGGTATAAGATAGATGGACAGTAATCATAGATGAAGGCGGATGTGTGGACGTTGCATGCTGCGATTTCATGAAAGCGTTCGACACAGTACCACATAACAGACTTCTGCATAAACTAAAAAAATATCATATCGGGCCGTTATATATTCGCTGGCTTGAGCTGGAGTTTCACTTCTTTATATTGAGTCATTCTTAGTGGGAAAAAGACAACGGGTCATTGTAAAAGGTGAATCTTCAACATGGAGACCAGTAACATCAGGAATTTCGCAAGGAAGTGTAATAGGACCGGTTCATTTCGTGTTATTTATAAATGACTTACCCAGTACACTAAAGCACGGTAGTGAAATTTTTCTCTATGCAGATGACACGAAAATATTCAGAAAAAATATAAATGAAAAAGACTGTCTGAATTTACAAGAAGATATTGAGGTAATGCAGTTATGGTCAAAGAAATGGTTGCTTCAATTCCACCCTGATAAATGTAAAACTATGAGAATAGGAAATTCAAAAGTACCAGACTTTAAATATAGACTCAAGAAAGACATAAAACCAATGGAAAGGTCAATAGAAGAAAGAGATGTGGAAGTAATTATTGATGAAAATTTGAGTTTTGAAAGTCACATGAACGAAAAGTTAAACAAAGCAAATGCTGTCTTAGGAGCAATCAGAAGATCCTTTAAATATCTGGATGACAAGACCTTCAAACTATTTACACTGGTCTAGTTCGTCCGATAATAGAATACGCAAGCCCTCTCTGGAGTCCATATAAACTGAAACATATTGATATGATTAAAAATCTACAAAGGAGGGCGACAAAACTCTACCAGGAATGGACAAGCTTAGCTACCAGGAAAGATTAGAAAGGTTAAAATTACCGTCACTTACATACAGATGCCATAGAGGTGACATTATCGAGGTGTTCAAAATATTAACAGGAAAATATGACCCTGAGGTGAGCAAAATATTCAAAATACGAGATTCTGAAAATACAAGGGGGCACAATATGAAAACATACAAAGAAAGATCTCGCTTGAAACTTCAAAAACACTCATTCAAAAACAGAGTAGTTGATATGTGGATCTCCCGAACTCAGAAAGTGATAGACTGTATAACTGTCATATCATTCGAGAAAAATTTAGATTAGTTTTGGCACACACAAGAAATCAAATATCAATACAGAGCACATATAAGCACTGGGCTAGCATAGTGTATTATTACTAATCAAAATAAATAACCAGTCAATATCACAAAGAAGGACGTTGTTAAAAAAAAATGTATTAAGAAGTACACATCACAATGAGTACCAAAACACGCATTTGTAGGAGGAGAAAAACATGTGTTGTAAAAATATCAAAAAAATAAGGAATCTAAGTTGCAATGTTGGGATTGTTTAGAAATACACACAAAATATATATGTGCCAATCGATTTAATAATACTTGAAGACGTTTACATTTCTTTTTACACCTTTCATTCAGATTGTGAGTGTAGTGATTTGAGTGAACATGTTGTTCGTTTAGATAATTTTCATGTGATGTGATAGATTTGGTGCCATCATTGAGCTTAATGCTCACCGGGTTAAATCCACATTATTGAGTTTGGTTTCCACGAATGACACCATGAACTGGTTCTACCCTTTGAACTAATACGACAGTTTTCTAAATTCGTCTAAAGATTTCAATACAATCAAGCTTTTAAAAAAATCATATAACTTAGACTTTACGTATGATCTGGCGTAAATGAATACGCAGTCATTAAACGAACACGACACCGACCAACAATATCTGTCCCTCAAAGCCCCTTATAGGAAAAAAGTATAGAACTTTACATTTGTCTAGTTATATAAGTTTTCAGATTTTTCAGTTTGATGGTTATTATAGGGGTTTTAAGCAAGTTTTTGTTAACCACATTATTCAGTGTGGTAGAAGATACATTTTAAGCCAAAACACGTTTAAATTCGTTAAGGTTTTAAGAAACTTCGATCTTCATATTTTTGTAAATTGTTATGTTTTTCTGTAAAGTTAGACTTTCGGGCCTCAGTAAATTACGCTTTTAGTCGTACGATATCGGGTGATGTGTACATGATCGATTTATGTCTAATTTTATTGGTCAGTGAAGAAAAGTCGTTCAGTTTGATTTCATGGAGAGCATGTTCCTCGATTTTTCGATAAACGCTGCTGGGCGGTTACACGTATAAATCGACAGACTATTTGACATACACGGACAGTTACAGATTTGAGACTAGAGCACTAGCTGGGACGTAAGTGTCCATATCATACGGCATTTGGGTAAGTAATTTTATTTTCAAGTACATTTTTGATTCTTGTTTTGCTAGGTGAAATATATTGTTGCTTTATTTAAATTTTGCAATTTATTCTTATAGGAATAAAGTAAATTGTTCTTTGCATTTTTTCAAGTAAACGCCGAAGTTTATTTTAAATATAACCATTTATTCTTATAGGAATAAAGAAGATTGTTGTTTGCATGTTTACAAGTAAACGCCGAAGTTGTGTTTCAATTTTTTAAATAGTTGTCAAAAGCGGAAACTTGCATTACATGTGTAGTTGTTTGCTTGTGTACCTAATCCTAGATACGCGAGGCATGTATAATAATGACTTTGTTTATGTCTTTACATCATTTATTGTGTGTAGACGTTTTATGCATAAATTGAACAAACCATTAGAGTTTGATTTAATTCAATATTACACATTAACGGTGGAGTATCATATTTAACATTTAGATGTTAGTTGGTGAATTGAGTATTATGTGTACAACTTTTTGGCACACCATGCATGTAATATATACATTCAAGCGGGTAGCAATATTTTATTAGGCAAGTTTGTGATACATTGTATGACATTGTACTATGTATATTTATATGGTATGACTGTAAGGCGGTCGTTAATGGCAAAGTATTTACTAATGTCAGTTATTTTAGCCGTTTCAATGTGGGTAGTGTTTGGCATGGTAGACGTCAGGTCGTCAACGCACCGTTAGCGTTACGCCAAAGCTACTTGAGCATCCGCAAGTCTACAGGGGATCATACTCGTTGACATTACCGACGACACCTCGTTATAAGGCGGAATACGGCGAACCGTTTGCACCGATATACGGTCGGTCACGTAAACGTCACCAGTACGTTCTACTTCCGGGCAACGTCTGCTCGGCGTTTGACAACGTTCTACTTCCGGGCATCGTCTGCTCGGCTATCTACAGACTACTTCCGGGCTCGATACAGCTCGGGTAACTACAGTCTTCTTCCGGGCATCGTCTGCTCGGGTATCTACAGACTACTTCCGGGCTCGATACAGCTCGGGTAACTACAGTCTTCTTCCGGGCATAGTCTGCTAGGGTATCTACAGTCTACTTCCGGGCTTGATACAGCTCGGGTTATCAGCACTCTACTTTCGGGCTTGATACAGCTCGAAGGTTGCTACGTCGCAGAACACTAACACCGGTACTCAGTTTCGGCTCTGGTCATTGACGGCTGGACATGGGTTCAGGTCGTGACACTCAATAGTGCTCCACCAATACATCTAACATCTACAGTTGAACTACGTTAACTGGCCATTAACTTTGATACTTTGTTGGTTTATTTATTTTGATAGTCATATCATATTGTAAATAGTTTATTTTAATGTTGTAAATAAATTTATTTATTGTTCTTGTATAGTTGTATCTGGTTCTGGAGGGGTTATTGCACTGAGTTTTCACAGCCTCTGCAATCCTGACGGTTACAGCACGAAGCTCAGTTTTTCTGCAAAGTCGATAAACGAGTCTTACCGTGCGTTAATTAACCCTTTGCATGCTGGAAAATTTGTCGATTGCTAAAATGTCGTCTGCTGAATTTTGAAAATTAGCATTTTCTTCGATTTGTTTTCAAAGAATACTATCAGAATAGCAAACAGTTTGACTCCTGATGAGATCCAAACTGTTTGCAAAGGCCTTAAGAATTCGGTTCCAGCGCTTAAAGGGTTAAGTCCAAACCAGGTTGCTTTATATCTACAAAGTTTTTCTAAGAACATTTTAAGCGAGTCTTAAAGGAACGGTACCTTTACAAACATTATTCATCAAATCATGTGACATTATGTAATTGTTTTAAAAAGACAGAAATAAAGAACAAATGGCATACTTTTACTGTGTGCAAATTAAATGAAAGCAGCAGCGCTGCTAAAAAGTTGGCAGTTAAAACCATATTAACATTTAAACTATGGCCGTTTGAATTGCTTTGTGGCCTTTTTCATGTGACTGATTTAACTTTTGTCCATAATGATGTACTTTCACGTATTTTATTTGAGAGGTATTGATTACAAGAAATGTGTTCAAAATTATTAATATATAATAAATTGTATCAAACACGTGTAAATGATGTCACAGGGAGTACATATTATACGAAATGCACAAAAGGAAGTATAACAAGATGGTGGTAAAAAGAAAAACAAAAGTGTGAAAATAGTATTATAAGATCTGCACTTAACCAATGGAGAGATCTAAGCATTTGTCATGTAAATATTTATATACCCTCGAAATAGCATATGATGGAGTTTTGCTTCACCACGATTTTATTTTAACATGGTCGCGAAATACACAATGAGTGGTAAAAAATCTAGTTACATATCGGTTTGAACGTTCATAGTTATGTCATAACTCAGACGTACAAGCGTTTGTTTTTTGTCCGTATATAACAGTTTTGTGTGTATATATTTCACTATAAATGTCTAGCTAAATATAAATATAAATACAGTCACAACCAGTTTACAAGTATCGCCGCTCGTACATAGCAGGTCATGTTTATAAAGCATTTAGGAATTTGGAAACGTATATATTAGACTGTCTGTGATTGTTTTTGGATATATATCGTTTTAAAGTAACAAACTAGACACCGATCTTCTATTATCTTTAATGGTGTAATGACATCCATACAAACGACATCTCGTGATCTTACCCGCATAATTAGTAATTCAAGCGTGGAGAATAAAGCGTGCCTTTGTTACGGTTATGACAATTAAAAGTTCAGTCATATTTTCCCCAAAGACTTCTTTTTCCGTTAGGGAGAATTGTTATATGTAGCTTGACATTCGTACCAAGCATGTGGCAATTAGAGCATTTCTGTTGATGAATACAACTGTCCACTTCTATTCGATACAATTAAACCCATTAGTATAATTGCCAGATAACCATATAAAACTCTTGAGATCAAATATAGTTCAAATAGGTCATGGTAATTTATGGGTTCATTTGACGGCCAGTGCATTAGTAACAGGCGCTTTCTCTGGCAATCGATTCATATTATGAGCAAAACTTTGTTAAAATAATAGAAACACATCATTTAGAGAATATGTCGCTTGCCAATAGAAATTAACCTTGTCGGCGTAACTTCATTTCGGTTTCAAAAAAAAGTTATGAACGCATCATTTTTATGTTTGAGGTCATGTTTATGACTTTGTCTTGTATCTACAATCAGTAACTGACTTTAATAAAATACTGACGGATTGGAAATTTTTCCTATTTTAATAATCTGTCCCGAAGTCAATATTGCAACTACAAGTGATACGATGCCCTTTTCAATGCTTTGTCTAAAACATGATTATGTGAGGAACAGACACATCATCAAATAATTATAAAGTCGCTAGCACTGGCCACATGAAAAGTGCATGCCTTCGTTTAGATCATTGGTCACAAATTCACCCATGTCACCAATTGTTTTTGGTATATTACATAGTGGCGTTTCTTCATGTGTTTGCCAATCACACCATCGTAAATATCTAAAAGATACATATCTTAAAATTAAGTTGTTTGATCTATAATAATTGACACCAACATGTAGTAGTCAGTATGTATTTTTTTGTTATTGAGATAAGAGGATTACATAGCGATCGACAACATGGCATATGAAGGGTTTTGCTTTAAAGAGTATATCAATCTATAAGATTCAATTGGTAACAAGTAAGCTGTAAAACACTTGACATAAGATGAATTTGCTAGGAATGTTTTGCTGGTCAAGCAATTTAGTGTTTGACAAGAACGGAAACACAAATTTATTATGAAGGAACAACTATAGACAGAAGGTCCCAATTGATGTCTTGATTCATCGTTAAACTAACTCTACGTAGTTAAGGAACTGATAGAGAACATCATACGTATTTTTGGATATATCCACTTCGCATTAAAACTGTATTTCTTTGCGTTTAAGTAATGTTTTGTAACCAATAGATGTAAACTGTTTGAATCTTGCACCTACATGCTATTCCAGAACAGGTTCAAGTCTAAAGATGCGCTAAATATTGATAGTATCTTATAAATGCTTTTACTCAGTCACTTGCATCATTTATTGACATATTGAATATGTGTATACTTGATGAAGAGTCATTTTCAAATATATAAAAAAAATCAGGACCAAACCTGATAATTCTACATTTACTTTGTAATTTAATATTTTGTATAATATTTTATTGATTTTATCAGCATTGTAGCAGAAAACATTATGTTTGACAACATGTGCTAAATGTGGATTGCTTCCTTTTTACCGAATCTTCTTCATAAAATCGTATATACATTTGATAATACCGACACCCAATCGGCACACTGTAGACAGTCTAAAGAATTTGAAGAAAATACAAGACATTTTTCAAACATAAATGAGTTGTGCATTTACGTGAACAATAAAAAAACTGCATATTATGTGGTATTTTGTCTAAGTAGAATACAACGCTTGCGTCAATGCGTATTTCAAATCAAATTCAATTATTATTTGTTAACATAAATGCGCTGCGTTTCCTGTTTTAAACAGATTCTTCAAACAGTTGTTCGGTTTGCCATTGCTGACATTGCTCATGATTCAATCGCATATTACGTTCTCAAATATCAAACAATCCTAATGTTTTCATTTAACGAGGAATACATTATTTATATCATGTATACTGATGGACTGTATGTATATTGTATATATTGAATAAACGTAATATATTAAAAATACAAGCATACTGCGTGGCTTTTCAAAAATGAAATCATATATACACAATCATTATTACGTTCAAAGATACCTCGGGTTCAGCTTTTGTACTGCAGTGACGCGATTCAATCAATTACAAAGAACTTGCGGCGGTCCTCAGAATAAGAAACCATTTATCAATCTTGATGTTTGCCGTAGAATAATACCATCATTTAACCGTCAGCTTAACCCTCAGCAGACAAATCCTTCCAAAGACTTACCGACAATGACTGTCAACCACAGGTCTTGGTGATTGATGTTGATGATAAAAGCAATAAACTTGGAAACAAGGGCCTACTTAAATAAACAGCAACTAAAACCCCAGCTGCAAAGCTGCAAGAAACCAATGCCTACACTTCACTCAGCCAACGCAACAACAACCATCCATGAATGGTGGACAAATATCAGCCCAAAAGTGAGAGGACCCTGTAAAGCATTGACAATAAAAACGAGTTTATACGATTTTATTTTTTTTCATTACGTTAATATGGGTTAATACAAAACGATTATAAACGCGCAGGGACACTCCACGAAAAAAGAGTTTTATACAATTTACTTTTTGTTTTCTTTTATGCAGTCGAACAAGCATTCTTGCAAAAGCAAGATACTTGAAGACTCTTTGTAAATACCCTCCTTCCTCGTTGTTTATTTATTTCATTAAAATCATCATTTTCCTTATTAGTCCAATCCAGTATTTGTCCTTACACCTGGCCAACTGGCCATTATACGGTGTTCGGCTGACCACAGATCAGACTGAAGATAATAAAATACACAGATATAGTAGTAGTAGCAGTATAATAATAATAATGATATAATGATAATTATGATAATTATGATTATAATGATAATAATAATAATACTAATAATTCAGCTAATTATACAAGACAATTGGCTTTTGCACATCACTTAAACTTAAACGATCACCTTACCAATCAAAGACAAATGACGTTTTCACATTAGGCCAACTGATCTTCATTAAAGGTCAACTGGCATAACAATTCTTAAACATAACTGGTTTACGAGAAAAGCATTATTCCTCCTACCACGTTTCTACTACAATCTACAAAAAGTCTTGTTAATAGAACTTGTAAGGGTAACAGTATTAACACTTAGTTTTAAAGTTACATTATTAACCGTTGTGGATGCACTAAAAACCCCACATGAACGAATACCAAGAATCAGAAAAAGAACTTGTAAAAGTATCATCAATAATAAATTAACTAACAATCTTAAATTTGATTTTAATAACTGTCTTTGTTAACAAAAATACTAGTAGCTTGGTCTAAATAAAAAGTAGATGATATGAAATATCTGCAAAACACAAATCACAGTTCAAACGTTTAACAGGACGAGTAGAAATAGTTTTTCGATATATTTATACAGTATTTCATTTTCTTAAAATAACCATTTTGATGTTCCAACTTTAAATATTCTATGCCTTTCTATAAACACAATTTTGTAATTGTGGATTTTCTTATCGCACATATTATCCAAAAAAAACAACAACAGAAATTGGTAAGAAAATATAGGTAGCCCCTTTTATATCTTTCAACAAAGAACAACAGTGTAATAACAATCTTTTTGATACAACTGGTGTCACATATACATACTTAAATAATAAGTATTTTGCAAAAACAATTGGAATAATTTAAACACCGATCCAAACACTTATTTGAAGTTTGTATCTATTACTTAAAAAAACAACAATAAAAAAGGTTGCTCGGTCAAATTTAAAGCTATTTTAAATGGATCATCTGTTTTTTTTAGTAAAAACATAAACATATAATGTGACACAGAAGCATAATGTTAAATAATTAGAACATATGACCGTCAGTTCAAAATTGTATATATCTATAAAGTATTTAAACGATATTAGAAACAAATAGGTCACATCGTAATATAACTTATACAAATCAGACGGCTAGCCTTAAATAAATATCACATAAGTACACACAGTGAAGCACAGTGATGTGTTTTAAGTATTTAAGTTTTTAGTATTTTAAGTGTTTTGTTAAAACTCTTTTTAGGGAATAGCAGCTGTAACATTATCACAAAGGTTTCTTTCAACAAATTATCTTAAAACACTAGGGTCACATCCAATTTCGGATATTGACTAAATAGATTTACACAACAAGAAATTAACAAACAAACGACATATTAAATTTTTACTGTCAATAAACTCATATGTAAAAAAGTGTAGTTTTACATTAAAATGCGAATATGTAAAGTATGCATATGGAGAACGTTTGGAACTGCTGCATTAAACAGACAAACACATCTTGCAAATTGCACTACAACGAAGAAAACAGTAGGATGGTCTTCTAAAAATGAAGAAAAAAGGAGCAACTTGTTACATTTAGCATTCATTATTGACCAAAATAAAACTCTTGAACGATTTCCATGTTGCAGACATTTAAACATAATAATAATTAGATGCTTAAAACTTAAGTTAACTTCTTGATCAATTTTCTTTTAATAAATCATTTATTAAACGCATATTATAATAACATATGTCAAACAAGTTTATAATTTATTTTTGTAGTAAGACGGTTTATTTGCAAATTACTTAAAAACTAAAACACGAACAACACAATAAAAAATCAAGGCATCCGTAAAACGATGGAGTGGGTGTGTCAACTGTGTGGTAAATACAACCTAAATTAAAAAGACATATGGCCCGATGTTTATAAAAGACCGTGTTATGCACGTCAAATTGTTAATTCCGAAAAGGAAAACACCCAACAACAAATCAATCTGGCCTTTTACATAGGTAATCGATGTCCCAAAATAGGTTATACATTTTAACCAACTTATTTAAATTAACAGAACAATCACCTCTGACCTTTTCTCGATGTTTTAACTGCCAATTCTGCCTCTTACTGGAGAACCTTCCGTTTGTCAGCAAACTTCTTATCCAGAATACTCTTTATTTCGCCCTTGAACGCCCCAACTTCCTTCTGAGCTTTCTTTCCCCTTCTTCATACAATACCCCCTCCCCTTCATATGCCCATCGCGCATAACGAATCAATAGATTTACAACGCATATAAATGGCACAACGAGAAATTCATTCATATTTTTCGTTTTAACAATATCGTACTGTTTCTGCAAAATAACACAATTCATATACAAAACCGTTTTTATACAAACCGAAAATTATTTCATTGATCATTGGATTCAGTATTCACAAATGATTTTTAAATGACTTATATCGTTTTATCCACTTTAATAATTGATGCAATACTCGTTTCGACGATCGCACAGTAACATGAACTTCTTTTTAAAATATGTATGCACATACTTTGAATTAACCTTTGTTTGTTTAATTGATTATTTATTGTTATTTGACCAAACATGAGTTTAATACTCAATATATTGTTATTTATCTCCAAAGTTAAATCAAAACTACGTGGACATGTCGATTTCTACGCCGAAATTTGAACATATCATTTTAATTCATTGTGCAAGTTAGTGAGCTATCAAACCTTATCCTGTCACATGCCTTTAAATCAGCCCGATAACCAGGTAACCTAATATCCCAAAAGATATTAGGCTAGATGACCACGTGACCTCGAATATCCGTCAGTTGCTGTTCGCGCATGCGCACGCCTGTACTATTTTCTATTTATAAAATATACTTGTTTTCAATTAAAAAAATTACAACATACGTGTAAAGTACTGTTTGTTTAAAAATTATTACTTTAACAGCATAATTTTGTCTTTGTGTATTGAATTAATAGCGATTGACTCGATTTCTGTGTTGTTTATACAAAGGGGCAGTAATCCAGACTAGACGGAAGCTAGCCTAAGCGTTTTGCATGACGTGACGTCACAATGTTTTTGCTGCGGCGTGTTTTTTCCCATATTAAATATTTAAACACAAAATACTGGAAAACTATATATTTTAGAAACATTTCAACGAATGTTGTAAATGTGACAGGATAAATAGAATAATAGGTTGGTGACGTGGATGGTGATGGTAATCTGGCTCGTCGGAGGATCTTATCGGGTTCGCCGATAACTTCCTCCGACTTCCTCACCAACCTATTATTATCTATTTATCGTTTCATGACGTTACTTTTGGACAAGAATTCAACGTTGTTTTGTTTTCTGCCTGGGAAAATCCAAAAAGTGTATGATTTTCAAACGCGATATTAAAGGGACCTTTTCATGTTTTCATGTTTTGGTAAATTAACACAATCGAAAATAATTGTTACAGATTTGCAAATTTGCGTTGAAAACTAGGGATATTTATGGCGAAACAGAAATACTGAACATTGATCATGCTCTTAAATGTTCATTATAGTAATTTTTGGACGATTAAAGACCAGAAAATTACAGACGCAAAACGATTGTATACTATGTCGAGTTCTGGCGTAATAGTTATATATATGTATCGTTGTTTATACCATATATATATATATTTATATTGTATAAACTACTTCACGTTGTATATCAGTACGGATTGGCCAAGTGGTTGAATCGCAAGACTTTCACAACCACCAAGGATTAGTGGTTTGAGCCCAGTTGTGGATTTTTTTCTTTCTCTAATTTAATTCTTGTTTAATAATGTTGCTAATAAGTTATAATCTTTACATTTACCAAAATTAAAACATTTAAGGGGAAACTTAACAACATGCCAAAATCTGTGAAAATGTCCCTTTAATATAAGAAATCAAACATGGATCTAAGAGAAGTGTAACGAGCCGAGCGGTTCTTCTTTTTCTTTTCCTTATTTCAATGTGATAGCGGGCCTACTCTTGGTGTCAAACCAACTTTTCTTTCATTAAGTTGTATTTAAACATTTTAAATAAAATGGACTCTGTTAAAATAAACTGAAGATAATAGCCTGAGTCATTTAATGACTCTCAAATAATAATTATAATAAACAACCAAATAAAGTTCAACAAATTTTTATTCCAACTAACTTGCACCAATAGTTCATAAATGCATTCAACAATTTATCATAAATAATACAATCCTCAAACTCACATTTACAATGCTCAATCAGTCTTAAAACTGTACGATAAAATATCCCTATACCTTAGTCTTATTCAAAAACTCTATTATATGCAAAAATATGAAAAATGTTTCTAACTTACTTTTAATAAAAATGCCTAAAAAATAATATTAAAATTTAGTAATGAGAATGTGCCTTTAATTCCATAAAAAATCAGAGTCCTTGACTGTGAAATTATCAGGGTTTATATACTAAGGCTCCGAGCAGGTCCGAGCCTTGCGCGGTCATAACATTAATCCGAGCAATAACTCAACCGCGCACCATTCGCGCGTCTTCCGAGCGTAACCGATCACCTCAAAATAAACAGAGTTACCGCCTAAAGTTTAAACAGTAAAAACTTTATTAAAATGACTGTAAATGTTTCTTTAAGTATAATAATAAGGTTTAGAACATATAAATACACATGACTGTAATTATTTGATAAAAATCAAACCTCCGCATGATGAAGAAATGTACTGCGAAAATGCAAGATAAAACCGTCTGCTGACAAGTTTTACAGAGGTCGTCAATGTACACTACCCATAATTAAAAAAAAAGGTCAAAAGTCACTTCCTTTAAATATGGCGTCTATCCAAACATGTGATTGTAATCACCAACAAAAATGGATTTTACACGGATATGAACCATACAAACGGTAAATTAAACATAGAAGATGTTGATAATAAGATGTTTAGTTTTGAATGCAATAAGAAATTACACTTGACATAGAGTTAAAATGTAAAACATGGTCATAAAAACAAACATGTACTCGTGACCTATTTAATAAAAATGTCAACATGGGGTCATGACAGAAGATTAATAAAGCTGTTAAAAGTTGGGCATGATTTTAATGATAGGATGATTGAATACCAGATGGTTTTCATGGGCTACTTTCTGAGCCCAATACATAAGAGATTAAAATGTAACCGACGTAAAAGACTGTAGGTTAATTATTATCTTTCAAACATTTGTCATGCTTATTTATGTATTGGGCAAATATTAAGAAATTACAATACTGACATTAAAACAAGTACTCAAACCTGTTATTATTGCGTTTAAATTGTACGTTTCAGTCATTTAAAAGTACTTAAAGAAACACAAACAAAAGTTCCCCAAACAGCTTTACCGTGATCATGAATGAGTTAATTGGAGCGTTAATGACATCAACACGTTAGTTCGGTAGAAATTATTATTTGCGGAATAAACATCATTGCGTACCGTACTTTGTATCGTGGTATACCATGAACGGTTCCGTTATTTCTGCACAAAAGAAAATGTCAATGTCCTTGTACAGAGTGATCTAAACAAATATTGACTTGTAGCATACCGCATACCCAAAGCAATGTTGTGAAGTAAAATACATTATGCATTACAAAAATATCGATATTCTTTGAAGTCTCTAAAATCAATCAAAGACTCTTCAACTATCAGTCAAAAAGTAATTGATTTTACATCACTTACGGCTCTTGAAGATCGATGTCCCTAACACTGATTGATGTCAGCGTTCCTCTAGTACCGATTCAGCTGTTGATCGAGTTTTTTGTTAAGGGAAATGTTTCAATATATCACAGGTAAATTTGCCATACATGTTCATCATCGAGTACGAAAAGGCACTTTATACAACTATTCGAGGAATAATTTACCATGAAACAATAATGAAAATCAATGAAGAAATTATCGACGAGATTACTTCAAATAAGGTTGAAGTTCCTGAATAAATACATTAGAAGATTGCCATTAAAACTGTTCATTGTATGGCTCGGCGATGGACTCATTCACACTACCTTTCCTTAATTTCTGATTGCGGGTTACTATGTTAACAGGAAAGTTATGTATAGAAAGTACGAATTTATTGATCAAGAATCTTTGAAAGGATCAAACTATTTTGATAGGTTATTTTCGTACATGTTTAAAATGAATCATTATGATGTTAGTAGTTAATAGCAAATCATTAATCGTTGCTTAAATTGTGCTGGATTCTAAAAGTTGTATATTCTAATATAAGCATTATTTATACAAATATTACCCTGAGTAAATAGTGTCCCATATACATTGATCGAACTTCAGAATTTGACTTTCCTTTTATAAGTCTTTTTAGTAGAACTTTGAACTTTGTAGTAACAGTCGTGTCTGTCCCGCAACATTAATAGTCAGGCACTTAGATTTAAACACTCCGAGTTTTTATTGTTACATTAATACACAGGGGACTTTTGCATATGACCTTAATCCGCATCTTATTTAAGGAAATCAGAACGAGTTTAAATTGAATATCGTCCAAAGTCAGCTGAAAGGATTGTACTTGTGACGGCAAAGGTTTCCGCTGGAGAGGGAGGGAACATCTGTGATACGTTTGAACAATTATTGAAATTAATGTCCGATAGTAGCGATTCATTAAGGTCAACGACAGTCACTAAAAATATGCTCATAGTTATTGAAATAATGGGGGGGGGGGGGGGAAATCCAATAATTTCTTCATTGGTAAAAATTAGACAGATTAGACAGGTACACGTGCCTGGTAATGATCTTGTCAACGAGAAGAGATAAAGCTGGTACTTGTTTGAAAACCACCGTCGTTGTGCCTCCGGATGTTGTAATTATCTTGCTCTTGTGAAGATAACATAATGTTTTAATGGTATTGCAATTTACTCTAGTGTATATAAGATTTCCTTTTTATGTTATTTAAATACGTTTAGTTTCAAGTTTTTGCAAAGTTTTGGTTTTTAGTAATGTAATGTGTCGTAAGTGCGATGTTCGAATGCCTTTCTATCGGTTAATACTCCAAATGCTTTGCATTTGGCTGTCCAATGCGGTTAACCCAGATGTTGTTCTATTTATATATTTTTTTCTTTTGTGTGTGCTGTCCTCTTTTATTTTGGTAATTGACCGTCTGTCTTAAATAAAATACAATCGGATGTGAACACGAATTTATCCTCTAATAATTGCTCAAGTGCTTGATTATTTCTATAATCTAAATATGTAGCTCTAATAAAACCAATATTGTAAAATTTTACAAGTAAATCCTAAAGTTTTACAAGACGCTTCTACTTCCCTCTTGAACAGATATGTCGCATGAAACATTGTAGTAATTGAATAGTGACACATACTATTGTGTCTTGTTCTGTGAAAGCTGGTCATAATGCATGTGCGTAAAGTGTCGTCCCAGATAAGCTTGTACAGTCCGCACAGGCTACTCAGGGACGACACTTTCCGCATAAACTTGATTTTCGGTAAGGAGGGACTTCCTTGAAACTAAAAATACCATTAAAGCGGCAAGTGTCGTCAATGATTAGCCTGTGCGGACTGCACAGGCTAATCTGGGACGACACTTTACGCACATGAATTAAGTCCAGTTTTCTCAGAACAAGACACAATTAAACTTCAAACAAAATACATATTTTAAAGTGCTCATTACACATTTCCAGTTAAGCTTCAATAAGCTGGCATCGATCCAGTGTTATGGCCTAATACTACATTTTGTCATATGCAACTGTCAGATGTAAGAGAACATCAGACATTAGCGCAATGTGTACGTTTAGGAATAACAATTATATAATTAGAATAATATCAAAACCATTCGTTATAAACATTCTTGACTTAAATGCATGTTCACACCCAGAGCCAACGTGAATGCATGAAGTCTAAGGACAAATCGTGTAAACACGTGTTTTCATGGAAAATACAGATTTTGTTATTGATAACTTAATGTCAATTCAAACAGAATTATATATCGGTCCTTACAGATTGATTTTTCGAATCGACACGCCATGTAAATTGATTTTCTGTTTTATGTTGACTTTCAATTCTGAATGTTTACCTATATATATATATTACATAATGTGTATCGTTCTCTTACTGCATAACGACAACACTTGAACAATGATCGAAATATCTCTTATAAGACGCAGCAGAATACATAATAACAAAGGAAATATATTTCTCGGACAAAATTGGCATTTACTTAATCGAGCTTGTATTATAGTTATTTAAATGCCTTCATTAAACGTAGTGAAATTGTTTTTTTATTCTGATCTAAAACTTTTTACGATCTTTCAGCTCAATAATCGCAATTGCTTTGTGTTTCTACCAGTCACTTGCACATAAATATGTTGCTAACTAAAAACAAGCTTTTTAAAGTGGGTTTGTACGATTTTGTCAAATATTTATGAATTTATATAAAATGTGTTAAAACTTAAAAACTTATTATACATATATTTCAACATAAATTTAAATAAAAGTTAAGAAGAACATGTGTCGAAAAATGCGGAATAAGCCATATATTTAATTCTGAAATCTAAAATGGCTGTACAGTCGAATTCGCCAGCATGTATATCATGCATGTACGCTGTGAATATAAATTTATTTTTACGGTTCATTTTAATTTCCTGCAATGATATCTATTCATACGACACACACACATTAACTCCGATCCTAATAAAAAGACGAATGCTTCGGTTATTGTAGGAAAATATGTACGCAATATCTTCGTCACAATCGGCTCGGGGCGCTAATTTTGTCTTTGCTGTATTTTATGAAATTCGTCTTCAATGTATATTTTTTCTTGTCGATTTTGTGTTATTGAAACATATTTTATCAATATATAAAAATTTAACACATATCAAAGCGCTGAATGCACTGAAAATTTTCGCTATTGCATAATCTTAGACGAAACTTAGTTTTCACAATTTTGTTATAGGTTTTTATAAGTTTGAAATGAACACAACCCATTCAAATTTATACAAAAAATATGTCTTAAAGCGCAGGTCGAGATGTGTGTGCACTGTTTATCCTCATATTTATGTCAAAGAGATAACAGAGAGACGAAATAACAACAATATGTCTCTTTTCTTTCGCAATTGGTTGCTGCACTGGCAACCATCTTTAGAATTGTGATTGCCTTCCTAAAGAATAACAAGCCTTGAATCATGTACATGTTGTGTTATGTGTATCTAATACTTTATTTATTTACTTAAATTATTGAGCAACAATTTAGCCGACATGACATACTTTTAATGCACCAAGTCTTGTTGTGAGCCGGAATTGAATAATTTCTTAAGCCTAATTGATCCACAGTTGCCAATTAATATTTTATGTTTTATTGGATTGAGTTGTTCAAGCTTTGAAAAAGCTAGTTGCACTGCTTTTTAGTTCAACTGTAATCAACTTTTAAAATTGAGTTTCCTGGGATTAAATTTACTGGCCCCAGGCTAACAAGCAACCACTTAACCTGCAAGTTATTCATGATGTAAGATCTGACAGTGTATTGAACTCATTCCATGTGCAAGTTTGAATACATTAAATGGACCTTTTCACGTTTTGGTAAATTGGCAAAATTAGACGATTTAATAATTTGGGGATTTCTGTTGTTGTCGTTATTTTTTGCAGATAACGAGGATTGCTTATATAAAGTATAAAATACATCTCTCATTGTATGAGCACGGATGGCCGGGTGGTCTAATAGATAGACTTTTATTCCAGGAGTCAGTGGTTCGAGCCCAGTTGAGGATAACTTGTGTTTCTTTAATTTTATTCTTTCTTTTCTTTTAATGTAGCTTTTAAGATCCAATGTTTAAATTTATCAATATTGAGCATTATTTGACAAACTATGAAAAGGTCCATGTTAGATGTTTACTAAAAAATGCCACAAGGTAAAAATTTAGAACTCATTGGTTGTTGATTTGATTTAAAAGTGATTTTGTTTATTTTCCTTGTCAGCTAGGTTACTTTGAAGTTATTATCACTTTTATCTTTTTTTTCAATCATTAATAGAAAAGATCATTTAAGCTTCATTTTGGGAAAACAGGGCTTAATGCATATGCATTAATTTTCATTTCATTACCAGAGACTCTCTTTAAACTAAAAACACCATAACATCAGAAAGTGTCGTCCTTGATTAGCTTGTGCGCATTGCACAGACTGATCAGTGTGCACAGGCTTATCTGGGACACCACTTATTTTATAGCATTAAGCGCCGTTTTCCCTAAAAGCAGCCAATATATACAGATTTCGTTGACACACTGGCCAATGTCGTCGCACAAGCTGTTAAACACTATTAATAACATTCACACACTCACTGTCTGCAGTGGACCAGTGTTGAAGTATAAACAGGCAGATGCGGTGGTTATCGTTCTACGCGTAGTTAAGAGCAGACTGACTTGCAATGCATACTATTAACCTTAGTTTTTTGCAAGCGAACAACTAAAAATCGTGCATACCCACTTTAAAGAGGCCTTTTCACAGATTTTGGCAGGTATTAAAGTTTTCATTAAATGCTTTATATTTATAAATGTATTCTTTGGATCTAAAAAGCATAAAGTAAAAAATCTTGAATAAAATTTAAAAAAATAAATAAAAAAAGCTCATTCACTGAAAAAGGGATTTTATACCCTATAAAAGCGATCCTGGTAGTTTCACCAAATATAACGACAACAACAGAACTCTCCAAATAATTCAATCGTTTCACGTTGCCATCCGTTTTCATACAATGAGTGATGTATTTTATACTTTATATGAGCAATGCTAGTAGTATCACAAAATATAACGACAACAACAGCACTCTCCAATCGTTTCGCGTTGCAACGCTTTATAATTTTCAGGTTTTTAAATTGTCAAAAGATTCATATAATGGCTTTTCTAGAGCATTGCAAATGTTCAGTATTACTGTTTCCTCACAGAAATGATAACTAAAACGAAAATTTGCGAATCTGAAACAATGTTGTTTTTTTTAATTTGTCAGTTTACCAAAATGTGAAAAGGCCCCATTAAACGCTTTAACCCGAGTGTTTATCCATTGCCCCAAATTTGGCCGATAAACGAGTTGGGCCAAGTACAGAGGAAAATAATTAAAAATGACTTAGTATGGTCATGTTTACAACCACTAAATAAACTTAAACGAATACTGAAAGCAGTGGCCCATCAACCAGTGCTGGACATCTCTACCGGATCGTATCAGTCATCATAGGGCTATGTTCACATACGCTAAAAATTGAACCAAAAGCATAAACGTTTGAACCATTTATTAAGAAACATTACTTTAAACTAAGATTGACCATGGCGATGTTTGACAACCTTGGCCATCCATTACATGAAAAATATCATGAGAACCATTTATACGAAGTAACTGGAATACAACACTGCTGTAGCGACTTTTTGACTTAACAGCATAATAATCAAATACAGACATAAACATCTGATTGTCGGGAATTATAAGCTCATACCCAATCAACACAGTCACGCTAACGGCTCTCGATTTAATCAACCTCTCTCGCGAATTCATACCCGTGTTGAAATATTGGTTTCCAATAAATGTTGGGTCTGAATTCTCAGTCGACCAGCGTCTGTTTTACCCGAACACATTTAAGGCTAACTTTGTTAATTGCTGCGACATCTAGCAAGGAATTACTTAAATGCAGGTAAATTGTTTCCATATATTTAAATTATTACTTTCCTTACTTTAGACAGCACAATTGTACAGCACAATGCTAAGTATATCGTTTTAAATTTACGTACAAATATGCCTCTGAAAAAGTAAACGTCATTATTTTATTTATATATTAACTAAAATTTAAAAAAAAAACCTGCAATTTCATAATATTCACATACGTTTATTTGCCGTGAATGACAATTGACAATAAAACGAAATTGAATAGTAAGCGTAAAGTGCTTGAACATAATTGGACAGATATTCCGGAATAAATATAACTAAATATTTGGTTTCGTCTGTGGTGGCTTCTGCACCTTTTGTTGAACATTAAACAAAACTTTATTTCATATGATATATACTGATTAAAGATACCTTACGTATAGAAACTTACGTTTGTAAAGAATTGATAGATGTCATTTAAATTGTGTGGTTGTTGTTGTCTGTTTTATTGTATTATCATGCACATAAACATAAATGGTAAAACTAGCATTTAAATGTGTGTATCAAAACATCATCAAACCATCTATACAACATGAATATTCATAATGACTGCATTTTCTTTTTGGAATAACTATCGTTTGATTTTGAAATAAAATCGCTAACGTATGCCCTTAAAGGTCCGGTCAACGCACTTCGCAATTATATTTCTTCATTTTCCTCTATTATTCCAAGATTATGATCATATAACAATAAATCGTATAAGAATTAAAAGAGGCAATATTAAACATTTAACAAGAGCTAAAGTCCAAACAGTACTTCAGTAAAGTGCAACCGCGCGTTTGAACGGTTAGAAATAATGTCGGATCAGTGTGGGGACTTCATATTACAAACGCGCGGTTGCACTTTACTGAAAAAATACTTATTTGTTTTAAAAGATCATGATACATATAGAAAACTCTCACGGATGAGCGGGCTCTCCACTTTATCCCATTAAAATGGTGAAATATTAAAAAAGACATCATTAAAAATGTTAACTGGGTCGCGCTTTATTCTCCCAAAACAAATCTTAGAAGGTCACATGGTATAGGCACCGTGAAATTGTAATAGATGCTTTTGAATGCCAAATATCAACAACTTTAGTTCTACAGAAAGAAACAAAAGGGATTTTGAATTTAATTCACTGATCTACTGTATCGTCTGCCTCCATTAAACATTTTGAATATGTTAAACAATAATAATGTTTCGCAAATAAAATGCAATTAGAGAGCTATAAATTGACAGTGACTTTTGGTAAAAATATTTCAAATCATCTTAGGAAGACGTGTTCAGAGATTTTCGTTTTCTTGATTTATTTTTATAAATATAGTAATAATAATAGCAAGAAACAAGTTTAATTTAACACATTTTCTTCAGTCGCATTCAAACCTGGGCCGTCTGGTAGTACAAGCTATTAAGCTTATGCTGCATAGCGTGTGCTTTGATATTTGTTAACCCTTTGCATGCTGGGAAATTTGTCGTCTGCTAAAATGTCGTCTGCTGAATTTATAAAATTAGCATTTTCTGCGACTTTTTTTTCAAAGAGTACTATCAGAATAGCAAACAGTTTGGATCCTGATGAGACGCCACGTTCTGTGGCGTCTCATCTGGATGCAAACTGTTTGCAAAGGCCTGCGCAATTCGGTTCCAGCACTGAAAGAGTTGAACTAAATTTATTAACGCATATATAGGCTTTCTCGCTAATAACGTACTTTCACAATAATTGATGAAAATTGTTGTCCACGCTTTCTTATTTTACCGACTTCGAATAATTTTCATCTATTAATAATCAAACATTTTTGGATTGTTTTCTTAGTCATTAGTGTTATAGTTCGTGTTTAAAATATGTATGCACTCTTTTTTAATATGATTAAAAAACACGTCATGTTGCTCATGGGTGTTTCATTGCATATCGATCTGCAAGTCAATACCTTTTTTACGTTTCACTGGTTATCCGATTGCTGTCCGTGACTTCCGCAATCTTTTTGTCTCTTCCCATGGGTAAAATGTATATGTCACGCGAACGTCTACCGAAATGTTTAATAAGATAATCAGCATAGCCGACTATGCTTAATGAAAATAGAGACAGAAAAAAAGCTGGCATGTGTTTTATTCAAAGGTTTAATTTCGCTTAAAACACATTGTCAGGAGGTATTTATTCAAACTTTGTGGAATATGAAACAGTGCCAATATTATTTTATGAATTCAATACATGTCACACGCCGAGATTTGTGTTTCAGCGCTTGCATTGTACACAACTTACTTGCAGCACACCATCTAGCAATATTTAAATGGCCGAAATGCACGACCAAACATCAAACATTATTAAACGAAAATTCAACATCAAGAGCAAATTACTATCGTCGTAATCATCGTTCGAAATTCAAATAATTATGATATTGTATTTCCTTTTAACATCATACGCGATTTTTAATGGGCTATCAATTGTCAACGTGATAAGTAATACAACACTTGTTTGCTTATGGACTGGGTGTTTGTTTAAACCGAACAACAGGCGGTGGGAGGAGGGGGATCGAATATGGCTACATTAAAGCCAGGCGAATGTGGTGGTTCTATAAAAGCACATTTAGTTACGTTTTTTAAAGGTCAACTGATACCTTGCAGTGATTGTTTTTGGATTAAACAAAACTCCATATTTTGGGCTAAAGCTTCCATTCAGTAACATATTTACACAACGAAACCTGTTATTGATTTGATAGATACTGCATAGTGCTGGCAATTGGTCAGTGTCCTTATTCCTTATAATTGCAAGTACCCAGATGATCCTAAAGAAATGTAACGAATTTAACGCATGTGAAACATGGCTACCGAACAGACGAGGCATGCACCTATTTTGTTCAGATATTTTACTAGATACCAATTTTTCCAGACATTTAACGGCTTGAATATCATGTTGTTTATGCACTAGATATCTTGATAGATGTTCACACTCTATTTCTGAAATTCAGTGAAACGTACCTTTTAACCTGTTCGAGCCATTTTAAAGAACGGTTTCTTAGAGGTAAAGTACAAAAGTTTACCCATTTATGCCTAGCGTCTAGAAAAAAGGCCTTGGCAAACGGCGTCTCATCAGGATCTGTGCTGTTTGCTTAAAGGAATTTCTGTAAGAAATATTCTAAATATAGAAATAAATATACTAGATATCCCTTATTTTCTAAATAACTTGAGAGAGCCCGCTAGGCATAAATGGGTTAAATTAACATCAGTTTTCGCATCAGAGTGTCATGTTAATGCTTTGTTATTTCAGTGTCTTTATTCTCTTCGCCCTTATCTGGCGGATATTTACCGAAATGAATATAAAAAGGCGATGGATTATTACGAACACAAAAATAGTAAAACCTAACAACGTTCAAATGTATGGGTTCTATATGAAACAATATAGTAAAAAAATGTTATATTGTGAATGGTATTAATTAAACGCAACAGCACCACTTTGTAACAGGTACACACGTGCGTAGAAATATCCGTACACATGTGGCCTCGGGTTGGTAAGTTTGTAGAAATATCCGTACACATGTGGCCTCGGGTTGGGAAGTTACTGAAGGAGTATGTCCCCACGAAAATGTTTTTTTCAATCACGGAGCTATATCTCATCTAGAGTCCGTGTTTTAATTCATGAATTTTAGCACGGCTTAGTCTGCTGTAATCTACAAAAAGACATATACACGATTTTATAATTCGACCATTATTTCATTATTTCAAGTTCAAATATATTAATTAATGTAATTAAAGAGACAGGAAGTTGACTTCCCATGATCGTTTAAGGAATTAAAAATTTCGAGAATGGATTAGAGCGTCAATTGTAATTAAGTTGTGATTCAGAATGAAACATAAATCTAGCAAAACGTTCCCTCTAATTGAAGAAGTTAAGCATTTTATTGAGTACGGTATATATGAGTTAATGGAAAGTCATCGGTAGGTTCAACGCATATCTGTAGTAATTATTTAATTTTTCAGTTATTTGTAAAGCAGTAACCAGCTGATTGTACCAATCTATTAATATCTCATCCTTAGTGTATTGTAACCTTTTTATATATGTTGCTCAACGTTGCTGCGTAATTTAAAGTTGGCACAATGCGCAGTGCAAACAATAATATTTTTTATTCTTCTTCTATGTGTACATAAAATGGAATATCACATTCGATAACGATATTGCTTTACTTTCAGAGATAGAAGGAATTCTACGATCACCTCTAAGAATCGCCCTTCATACGATAAAGATGAAGAAATTTCATGCTTCAAAGAAATACAATAGTGTTATTCCACTGGCGATGGATTGGCCTCATGTACCTACTGCCATGAGGTCACTAAATAAGTGGATAGTACTTTCCGTAATGTTGTGTATCCTTCACGTTGCAGGTAACCCATTTTTTATTATTCAATTTTAAGTTAATTTCACCAATCTATATACACTTATTTTAATGCTGTAGTGAGGTTATCGTCTATACTGCAATAATTGATAAGATTCAAATAGCGGCGTATTGAGGTTATTGTACGGACATAATAGTGTTGTATCTTAACGATATACGAGAATATCGTACTAGAGACGGCGTCTTGATTTCTTATTGATTTTCCATTAAACATCGATGAAGGCGACTTGAATTTCACATTTGAATGCATCGCCGCATGATTGTATAGCAACGACTGAAGTTGAATGATGAATCGTGTAAACCGGGTCGCGCCATGCTGTGAAAACTTCCGCACTCAGGGTTTATAATTTTAATGATCACACATTCCATGTCCATGACAGTATTGAGTTTTCAATTGATGAGTGATTTATATCATGCACTGCGATATTTATTTAATACAGCTAGAACTGCATTATTTAGTAATTATTTGACTTTAACCCATTTATGCTAAGTGGACTTTCCCATCCTTCGAAATTGGATCAATTTATTTCCAAAATTTGGGATTTCTAGTATACTTATTTCTATATTTAGAATATTTCTTACAGAAATTCCTTCAAGCAAACAGCGCAGACCCTGATGAGACGCCGTTTCATACGCATTGCCTTTTTTAGACGCAAGGCAAAATGGGCTAAGATACGTTTCAGAAGACATTTCCATAAATTATTATTCACAATAAACTCTCGCAAACAAACTACAACACACAAAAAAAAGAAATAACCAAAGTCAATTCATATTAAAACGTACAACACATAACGAAACATAGATGTAAATATTCTATGTGAATATTTTTAATAGAACAGTGCTTTTTTATGCGTTGCGATATTAAATACAAAGTGCGATTATTTAGCAATCTGTTTTGGCCCTATTCCACTACGAAAAAAAGCCCACGATTCGCTGCGATTTCTCACATTTATTGAATCGGGAAGACTCGTGACAGTCTGCGATTCAGTTACGACAGTGGTACGAGTGAGTTACGACGAATCGCGGGGTTCGGTTGAAGCTTTGCGAATAGGGTCGCGACTTCACTACGATGTGTAAGAATCTACTGCGACTGTACTACGAACGATGCAGATCGGTCACGACTAAGCTAGGACCTCACCGAACGCACCCATGAATTCGGCGCCAATACCTATTGATATTGATTCTAACACGGCACGCGACTTGTTTTCTATAGACAAAGAAGGAAATAAAGTGTGGGTTATTCTGCAATAAATCATGGGTGGAGCTTAATGTTTAGAAAATAAATCCAAATAAATAAAGAAAATATTGCAGTTAAATGCACGTGCTGAAATACCGCTCTTAAAAAATGTAAAAAATGTAGCACGTATATAAATGTAATGAAACAACAAATTGTATATTTGGTGATAAGTGGCATGACCACGCCTGCTAAGAATTTGATTGTTAAGAAACGTAATTAAGAAAAAATTTATAGCATGTCAGCTTTTCAGAAGAATTAACACATAACACGTCATTTAGTTTCTATGAGTGTTGTTCTCAATGAAAGTGACGTCATTTGCAAAATATTAATGAATGAAAATGACGTCATATGTTTGTACAATTCAATGAAGTCACTAAATAGTGAACTTTGTACTAAGAAGGGCGAAGTATTGAAAAACATAGTTCACGTCCAAAAGCTTGAAGCAAATCAATCAGAATCGTGTAAAAATAGAAATAATATTTTTCTATGATGGCTTGTTGTCGAATAACCCACACTAAGGAGTATAGATTCGTGTTATCAAATCACTCGTGCTCCGCATTCGTGATTTAATTCCTACGCATCTATACTACTTATTGTGGCTTATTCGACAACAAAAATGATGGAAAAATATTATTTCTTTATCATTCTTTACAAAATCGTAACTGTTTCGTAACTTAATCGCGAGAATCTTAGCGGGCTCGCAACTCAATCGGGGTGAACTCTTTAGAGTCTTGACAAAGTCGTAAATGATTCGTTGACAGATCACGTTATCACCGATTCCCCGATTAAGTCACAAATTACCTAAGATTCCATTACGACTCCCAAGAACGCACTACGACACTGTTACGAGTCAACTGCGATTAAATTCAGTCTTGGAGGTATTGGTGAAATTTTAAACACGTTAAAAAACTGGCCGCAATCTTTTGGGAGCTCACGACTCGCCGCGACTAGCCACGAATGCGTTAGGACCTTCGCCGATTGAGTTACGAATGTCCCAGACCTCAAAATATTGGAAATCGGGACAAATCGTGGGGAATAGGGTCGTAGTGGAATACCCCTAATACACAACCTTACTCCACAACGTGCATGTTGACACATAACTTACAATACAGTATACAATTCTAAGTTTGTGTGATCCCTATGAACAACTTGTGTAAACACGACACTTGCTTAATGATAGGATTTTTTGCAAGGCTTGATGCCCTCGTCGCACAGTTCTGTAAATGTTGACCTTAAGATATATGTATCGTTAGCTAAAGGCCTACAAATATAAATAGTGATACAAAAATACGATTACCATCATTATCGTTGTATATATTGTACTGCATTGTATAGGAAATAGGCTCAAAACAAGAAAGTATCAGGAGTTATATGTGTCCTAGATTTCATTATTGTTAACCCCTTCTTAAACTCAATAGATCTGTTTCGAAATTTGCCTTTTATTTATAATTCGGCTTATAAAATTAATGTGAACCTGTGTTTTTCATAAAAACAATATAAAAAACAGTAGACAATGCATATTATTACTTAAAGACATCAACAAATTAAAACATAATTTAATTGACCGCGTTTTATATACATGTAGACAATGGTTGCTAGACACATAATTGTTCGCTGTGCTTCGGTGTTGTCCTTAATGCATTTGCTGACAAAATATTATATACTATAGTTTTCAGGTACATCAATCAATCTGATAATTGATGGAATCGATGAAATGAGAATGTCTATTAAGGCAACTGACATTCAACTAAAACTATGCCGTTGAATATATCCATAAGAAAAATATTGACTTCAATAGCGTATGACGATATACATGTGTATAATTAGATTGCAATCCATCGGGAATGTTTATGTAAGCAAAGTCAATTATGACCATCGAGCCAGATAATTTTTACCCTTAAATTTTAATAACTTGACCTGGAACCGAGCCACATATTTGTTGCGCGCAAAACCCAGTCATATTTTGCTGAACATAAGTTCTAGGTTCTATTGAACTTCGTCAATACACGGAGAAGTAACATTCTGTAAAGGTATCAAGACAGGCATGACAGAGTGACAGAGGGTTATAATATTATATATATATGTTTTCGTGCGTAATATGTGTATAGAATATATTGCAGTTGATATCACACAATTTAAGTTTGATGTGAAAGACTGTAGAGGCAGCGATGTTCGATCTAATTGTAATTGATTATATTGTAAAATTCAAGCCAAATTCGTTTGAACAAAGTATTACCCGTAAAAATCGTGTATTTTGTTCGGTCTACAACCTAATAGGGCCAGACCTTTTATATCCTTTTTCATACTCAGAACATACGCCTCTCCTTGTATATAATGTGTGTTGTCCCAGATTAGAATGTGCAATCCGCACAGGCTTATCAGATACAACACTTTCCGATGTCCATGATTAACCCATTTATGCCTAGCGTCTAGAAAAAAAATGCCTTGGCAAACAGCGTAGACCCAGATGAGACGCCGCAAGATGCGGCGTCTCATCAGGGTCTGCGCTGTTTGCTTAAAGGAATTTCTGTAAGAAATATTCTAAATTTAGAAATAAATATACTAGACATCCCTAATTTTTTAAATAAATTGATCCAATTTAGAAGGATGGGAGAGTCCATTAAACATAAATGGGTTAATTTGTCCGGAATCTACATCCTAATCTGGTACGACACTTAACGCACATTAATCAAAGGGATTAATAATGTTGAAAGTTCTGTTGCTTTCTTTATATTTTGTGACATAACGAGGATTGCTTATATAAAGTATGAAATAAGAGCTCAGGTGGCCTTATTGTTTAGGCGTTTGACTTTTAATAAAAAAGTCCGTGTTAACAGATCATGTGCGTTTTATTCTTTATCCAATATCATTTTTTATACTGGATGTCTTTAATTCTGACGCTGGCATGCAACAATTTAAAGTATATAATTACAAACTTAAAAAGATGCCCAAATCTGTGATAAAGTCCCTTGAAGCACAGTTTGAGTGAGACTCACATCGAACAATGAAGACAAATAAAATGGGTCTTGTTCTGAGAAAACTGGGCATAATGCATGTGCGTAAAGTGTCGTCCCAGATTAGCCTGTGCAGTCCGCACAGGCTAATCAGGGACGACACTTTCCGCCTAAACTTGATTTTCGGCAAGGAGGGACTTCCTTGAAATTCAAATACCATAAAAGCGGAAAGTGTCGTCCCTGATTAGCCTGTGCGGACTGCACAGGCTAATCTGGGACGACACTTTACGCACATGCATTAAGCCCAATTTTCTCAGAACAAGACACAAATGGATTGAATAAAGGTCGCTGTGCAATAGATATAAGAAAGAACATATTGCATCGCCATATCGTAACGCATGTCTATTGATGCCTGCACATACTTGACGAGAAAGGTCAAGATCCATGTCCCGACGAGTCAGACTTTGCTAATGAAACACTGGCAAATTGTGGGTATTGTGGGTAGCAAAAAGCCAATGGCGACCGAAGCAATCAATAATTAATCAACGGCAAACAAAAGACGTGTGCGCTGACGATCTTGTTCATAAAGAAAACTAAAGCATGTCAATGTAGTTTTATTTATTTTTACAAATCCTCGCGATGCGCATTTAAAGTAAATTATAGCTTCCTTTCAAATTTGGTTTAACTGTGTATTGTTTGTAACCAGAACGAATTTTACAACCTTAAATAAATAAACGCCTTTTTACTGTCTTTGTGTAATCTATTGTTGCAATGAAAATGTTCTTGAAAGTGAAAAATAAGCATTGAAACTACATAAGAGGTTCTTGTGATCGCATAACCAATGCTAGACAACAGTCATATATATATAATATATATACCCCGAATATAAACATTTGTGAAGTAAAGGGGACAAAACTCATTTGATGTCTTCTTGTTGTTTATTCGTAAGGAATAACATTTGTTTTTATAGATCGCTGAAAAAGTAGATCCAAATATCATCTACCGGTAATTCTCGAAATTGTACTGCGGACGAACATAGAAAGCAGCAAACGGTGTTGAATTATACAGATCATTGAACGTGATAAGCATTCATAGCATGATGAACAACACGGACCGCGTTGTTGTTTGAGTGGAGCTAAATCAATAATCTTTTGTGCAACATAAATTGCTCCCGGATTCCAAAGTGAATGCCGTGTGCTGATAATCACGGCCATTAAAAGAGTGAATGGACAATTCATGTTTAGATTTGACCTATACTGGCATATATGATGGTGCCAGCGAATAATGCATGTTTACATGGTAACGCGGTCACATACCATTACCCTGGTGTCGTTTAATACATCTTGTTCTTTCAACGCAAGCCGGAGAGGTTCCATTCATGTGAACATAACTTTGAATAAAAGAAGAGTAAGAGGCACATGGCATTCAGATGGTCACGTCAATTAGTCACTTAATATCAGTAAATGCCCGTGAGCTAAAGTAGGATTTCTGTCATGCTGTTGCAGCTGAAGTTTGTCTTTATTTGAGTCGCGTTCTGAGAAAACTGGGCATAATGCATGTGCGTGAAGTGTCGTCCCAGATTAGCCTGTGTAGTCCGCACAGGCTAATCAGGGACGACACTTTCCGCCTAAATTGGATTTTTGCTAAGAACATACTTCATTTAAAAGAAAAATGTCATAAAAGCGGAAAGTGTCGTCCCTAATTAGCCTGTGCGCATTGCACAGGCTAATCTGGGACAACATTTTTCGCACAAGCATTATGCCCAGTTTTCTCAGAACACGACTCATTTAATCATCTACATGGTCTGCAACACTTGACATCATTGAGTGTGAATGATTTCTACATTTGGATGTTCGTTACATAAAGAAACACTCATACGGATTTACTTACATGAATGTGGCACAGCGATTAAGGAAATCTTTACTGAGTTGTTCACAATCTGCCGCTCGCTCAAACGTCATTCCATATAAATTTTTTTGTATTGTACAATACACTTGACGAGGGTCGTCAGTACGCTTACCAAGGGCCTCCTAAATAATATTATGCCGGAGCTAGTTAATACAATATTGTTTGAATTAACAAATCATGTAAGAATGTGCATACCTCTTTACATAAAACGGGTCATTTTTCTCGTAACCAATGTCCTATAACAGACGTACACGAAACGCGTTATTCCCCTTCTAACATGGTACCATGTCAGATTAACCATACACATATGGAAGAAATAACACTTGTCTTAGCAATTTGCTAAATTGTAGAAAGTAATATTTTGTGTAAGAAATGGTAAATAAATATGGCGTCTGTCATTTTTGATGTGACATATAGTTTACACTTTTATAATTATTAGCTGTTTATATAAAAGATTAACTTGAACCGTAAAATATCTACTTCTTAAAAGTACTCGGAGTTTAGAGAACATTAAACATATAGAGGATATTTGTTGGGTTCGATAGAATATCGATTTTATTTCACTCGTGATAATAAAAAATACACATTTTCACTCGTGGCGCAGGAGTGTACTTTTAAGAAGTAGATATTTTACGGTTCAAGTTAATCGTTTTATTTTATTTTTATTGTATTGCTTTGTTAACCATTAATTTACAATGTAAAAGAGTTTAATTGGATAATTGATTGATTGATTAATTGATGTCATTTCGTCGAAAAAATGACGTCATTTCACAGTAAAACAGTGAAAAATATTCATTTTTTTCTGTTATCTTTCACTGTTTAAAAACAGTGAAATACCAGTTTTATTTCACTGATATTTCTCTATAAACTACCGGAAAGCATAAAATAATTACTTTTATCATATGCCATACCCTGTAATATAACCATTACATATATTTTTTAATGCTTTCCGCCGGTTTATAGAGAAATAGCTGTGAAATAAAACTGGTATTTCATTGTTTTAAACAGTGAAAAATAACAGTATATAAATATTACATGGCTGACAGGGTAGGGTGACAGTAAATTTGTCAACTTGAGGAAATACTGTCAACCGAGGCGAAGCCAAGGTTGACAGTATTTTTCCGAAAGTAGACAAATTTACTGTCACCCTGTCAGATATGTAATATTTATTTTATTATACCGAATAAACTATTAAAACATGAACAATTTATATGAACCATGAACAATTTAAATATTCAATAATTGAATTTTGTTTCAGCAATGAACAACCATTAATATGTTGAGTGGTTCAGATTTACGGGCAGAGCAAAATGAACTTCGCTTTATTCGGCACCGACCTAGTAATAAATTTATCCCATCAATTTTCTTAGTTGTCAATTATTTCTTTAAAAATATAGATCTATTACAGAACCAGCTTTCCGTATTTTATTTTCATCACTTTATTACGCAATTTATGACGTACTTGTGTGACGTCATTTCGGTGACGAAACATTTTGGGACAAAATATAGACGTGGTGTGTTTTTTTTATTACAGTAAAATATTTGTTTAAAGCATCGAACGAATCCAAAACGTATTTCGGATTGTGTGTTTGTCATGCATAACACCTTAAGAACAGACACTGGAAGTGTATATCGTTGTAACTTTATTGTTATTAGCATTGGATTAAAGTTGCCTTTGAGGTAAGCGTGTCGTTTATACTAAATTGATTTTCTTTTTGACTCCTGTCAAAGCTTAAATAATGGCATTTATCTATTCTAGAGCACAGTTTCAGCTGAAATCGATATTTTAATTACCCAAATACAACGGACACGCAAAACTGCGTACTGCGCATGCGCGAATGGGACAGTATAATTTTCGAACATTCCGCACGTGATTGCTAAGGCAGCGGGATACAGTATTTTTTTGTCAGTAAATTTTTTCCCGCTGGTGGCACTTGATTGCTATGGCAGCGGGATACAGTATATTTTGGACAGTAAATTTATTCCCGCTGGGTCTGACAGTATTTCTATGTCACGATGGCCTATGGGAGTTTAGCATTGCAAATAAAAGTGAGGTATAATAATGACAAATAGATACTTTTCACTGTTTTACTTTGAAATGACGTCATTTTTATACGAAATGACGTCATAAATCAAGCGAAATTATCCAGTTTAACTCGTTTACAATGTAAATTAACGGTAAAAAAAGCATGAAATAAAAAGAAAATTTGTTGGATTCGATGGAATATCGATTTTAATACACTCGTGATCATTAAAAAAACAAATTTTCACTCGTGGCTGCGCCACTCGTGCAAATATTATTTTATATGATCATGTTCGTGAAATAAAATTAGTATTCCATCGAATCCAACAAATATCCTCTGTATCGTACATATGTGTAATATACTTTCAAGCGTTTCTATTGGCTTATTTTCGTTCGATTAACCAATCGCATTTTGTTATTTTGCTGAAATGATGTTGCAACGTCAAATGACGTCACGAAATGTAAACAACATTCAAGATTTATCATTATGTTTACGTACATATTTATTTAATTTGCTCATTTAAAAGCATGCGGTACAAAGATCTGACACTCGTCTTTTCATACCATATTTTATTAAACTCGTCCAGGAAATTCGTGAGTAAGCTCGCCAAATGTTCACTTACAAACAAAATTCCTGAACTCTTTTAATAAAATATGGTGTGATATGACAACTCGTGCCAGATCCTATACAAATGCAACACAAACATCACATGTAAAACAGTAAAGAAGGAATAACTGTTTTTGCAATGTACTTGACTATGCAATACTGGAACAATTTTGTCTAACAATCCAAGCATCTCTGAACTAGATGTTTTCTGTTGTTTTGCAAGCGTAAATGCGTGTGTTCGACTGCACTTTCCGCTTTTATGGTATTTTTTTAGTTTCAAGGAAATCCCTCCTTACCGAAAATCAAGTTTAGGCGGAAAGTGTCGTTCCTGATTAGCCTTTATAACATGACCTTCGCTCCAGGAGTGAAATAATGTTATGCTCATTTTTGTTTATTACACGGCTGTTATTACACTAGTTATATAACTGTGAAATGACGTCATTTTTGTGACGAAATAACGTCATTATTCCAGTGAATTTCTTCAGTTAAACTCTTTTACAATGTGAATACACGGTGAAAAGAGCATAAAATAAAGAGAACATGTGTTGGTCATATTATAAATAGAATATAATATTCGTGGTCATTTTATATTGAATTTATTAAACTTGTCATCTAAATAAAGATTAAAAACTCGCCAAGCCTCGTTTTTATCTTCATTTAGATGACTCGTTTAATAAGTTCAATATAAAGCGACTACTCATGCAAGATCCTTTATGTGCGAACTGCACAGGCTCATCTGGCATGACATTTTACGCACATGCATTAAGCCCAATTTTCTCAGAACGCGGCTCAAATATTAATCCAATATTACAACGCTTATCTGTAAGGGATTATCGGCGTTTTACAATTTACGACATATTTTCCTAGAGACGATTGATTTGTAATCGCAAAAAATATTAATTATACATAACTCGTGTCTACAAGTTTCTAGTGTAATACATAGAATGATCGTGCGATTCAACGCGTCTCTTTCATCCATGTCTCCTGGGATATATAATATGCGTTTATCATAGACTTAATGTCCACAGCCATGTCGAATCATCGAAAAGCTTGAAATCCAGTCTTGTAAAGGTTGAAGATTAGTTATTCACTGTGTCGTGCAACTTTTATTTCATTGCACCGGTTTACGCATTACATTACAAAAGCCTCACATACAACGGTACAAAACGTAGTTGCAAGTGAAATGATGTTAAGAAAATTATTTAATTATTATTTATGACCATAGTTATTAGATTTCTTGTTTGGGAAAATAGAGAAACGTTAGTAAAACAGCGGTCCGAAATATAAAATAATGGTTTTATATCGATGCGTCTTTTAACAGTGGCCCTGCAAAGAACACATTTATACATTTCGAACAGAGTGCATGACTGTTGCATTTAATGTTATTACAAATCTGATACCGCATACATTTTCATAATTCCTAAAAATGTATTGGGTGATACTATATATATCTATTATGCACACGTATATCTCAAGTGCCTTTGATAAAATGCGAGCTTAACCCTTTCAGTGCGGGAACCGAATTTTGAAGGCCTTTGCAAACAGTTTGGATCCAGATGAGACGCCACAGAACGTGGCGCCTCATCAGGATCAAAACTGTTTGCTATTCTGATAGTATTCTTTGAAAAAAAATCGAAGAAAATGCTAATTTAAGAAATTTAGCAGACGACATTTTAGCAGACGACAAATTTCCCAGCATGCAAAGGGTTAACACAATTACTGCTAGAAAACGAGTATTAAACACAAACCTTTACCCAAAGGGCTATTGTACGGTGGCATAGAGGTGACATTCACTCTTCTTTTTTTTTAATTGCACTCCTCTTTTTTCTATCTCGTGGTCACGACTTAGTAACTCGTGGCCACGAGTTAGCTATGTCATGGCCACGAGATAGAAAAAAAGAGGAGTGCAAAACTAAAGAAAAGAGGAGTGCAATTAAAAAAAGAGCGGTGCAGTAAATAAAGGAAGGGTGCATTAAAGGCTCTATAAAGGTGACAAATCCAATTATTATGCATATCAGCTGGTCTGATTTTTACCGGATTTCAGTTACTCTTGCATGAAAACTGCTAATAAAACAGCTTAGGTACAACGTTGTCAAGAATTATGGAAGATAAACTCGTTTCATAATTGGAAGAAATGTTTACATTTTTGCAACTAACGTGATGTGTAGCCTCAGAGCGGTGACATATGCTAAAAATAGCCGAAAGAAAATTCAATTTTGATTCTATTTTTAACAACTTTTAACCAGCAGAAAGTAACTTATTAGATCACTACAAACGTTTTAACCATTTAGAAGAGACCTACTTTGTGGGTGATACCGGAAAACGTTAAAAATCATCGTTATATTTTTGGTGACATGAGTCACTTTCACTTTCTGTTTTCCGAGTAAACAGCGATGTAAATAAACTGGTTGTTTGTAAACACAATTGACTTGGAGGATACATTATTTTGAGCTCAAAACAAGTTGTTTTGCTTATTTTTTATTTTTATGTCCAATAGCATATATATATTGTTTTTGATAACCTTTACAAAAAAAATATTTAAAAATCGGTAAATAATTACGGATCTTCATCTTTATTGAGCCTTTAAACAAATGAGAAGAGAATTTCGAGATCTCGATCATGCGGCGTCTCATCTGGGTCTACGCTGTTTGCCAAGGCATATTTTTTAGACGCTAGGCATAAATGGGTTAAGCATTAGCTTTAAATTATGTGTACTATGTGTAAGTTTTTCTTTCTCGTATGACAAAGATAGAAAAAAGTTTCACCTTCTATGCTTATTGCTTAGTCTTTGTACATCACTGTCTATAATTATATAGAGAGCTTATGACTTAATATGTGTTGCATATGTATTTATTTGTATGTCAATGTGTATAATTATATAGATAACGTATGACTTAGGATGTGTTGCATATGTATTTATATATTTGTCTGTCAAACAAAAAGACTTAGATAACACGTATCATCATCCTGTTGACAGACTCCATGCGAGACTAACAGTAAATAACTGAAAATAATAGCTGTCATTCAACTACATCTTTATTTGTTACTGTAAAATAAAAAATGTTGTACAAAATTATGGTAAATAAATGATTACATCTGTACAATTGATCATTGGCATCGATTTCAAACGTATTCAATGATTTGTTCTTCACCTTAAGATATCGGCACAATCCGCAAGAAAAAAGCAGTCTTATGTGCGCTTAAGATTTTTCAAAAAATGTATTTAAATAACTTGAGATAATTGCAACAATAACATTCTTAACGGTGTGTTTACATTCTGCCCAGCCCGCGTGTAAATCTCTGTGAACCCCGTTGGTACTCTACCCGGGGTACTCAATTTCAATAAATAAAAATGACCTCAATACAAGACATTTCGCGAGTTCTTGAATAACATATTAATCAAATATTACAATGCTTAGCTGTAAGTGGCAATCAACGCCTTTATCTTTATAACTTATTTTCCTGGACTCGACTTGTTTTTGTCTTCGCAAACATTATTAATTATACATAAGTCGTGTCTACAGGCTTGAGATGTAACAGTTAGATTAACACTGGGAGTCTGAATCAATGCGTCTCTTTCATCCGCGTCTCCTGGGAACATATTGGCCTTAAACTGAGAAAACTGGGCATAATGCTTGTGCGTAAAGCGTCGTCCCAGATTAGCCTGTGCAGTCCACACAGGCTAATCAGGGACGACACTTTCCACTTTTATGACATTTTTCGTTTAAATGAAGTATCTTCTTAGCAAAAATCCAATTTAGGCGGAAAGTGTCGTCCCTGATTAGCCTGTGCGGACTGCACAGGCTCCGCACAGGCTAATCTGGAACGACACTTTACGCACATGCATTATGCCCAGTTTTAACAGAACACGACTCATATTATTTGTTTAGCATTAACTTAGATTCCACAGCAATGCCGAGTAATCACATACATTGGCATCCTGTCCTGAAATGGACGAATATAAGTTTTAACAGTTTCATGTTATTATGTTATCTAATTGCACGCAATTTTCGCAATGCATTTCAAAAGTTCACATCCAGCGATGATAAGATATTTTGAAAGTAATGTATATCATTAGTGAATAATATTTCAGTGTTGCAAAATAGACAGCATGAGAAAATCAGATAATATGCAATATATAATACATGGTTTCATATTTCTACATATGATGTTCAATAAACTGAAGACATTTTCATTTTGCACGGGGAGTTTGTCAATAACAAGTTTAATACTTATCAACAAGAGTGTAAGACTTTTGAATTTAATGGTAATAATACTGTGATGCCGCATACGTTTTCATAATTTCTAGTATATGTGTTTGTGTTACTAAATATAATAAGCACATGTTCTTCAGAATGGTATTTGATACATTGGACAATTTATCCAGTGTATAACGAGTTTACAGACTTCAAGTTAAAGCAAAAGGGCTATTTACGAGAAAATAATAAAGGAATTAATCACTTGATCATTCGATGTGTATTTTAAACGTAATTTTGCGAATATAAAGTTCGTCAATAGTATGTTCGCATATTTCACCAGCAACACACATACACGTTAAGGTAAATGAAATACTAATATCCATCTTAGCAATAATTGTAATATGCATTTTAAAGATTTAAATTATTGTTTACAGTTGTATTGGCAAAGTTTCAAATATAACATATATCAACAGGGTCCTCCGTAAATTAGTAACATCAACGAGTCGTATTCAATTATATCATAAGAGCGGCGAATTATTATATGATTTTAATGTTTTGACCAAAATCACCGTATTTGTATTATGAAAAAGATGCACTCTATAATCATATACAGAAACACCACATTTAACTCAATACATATGCTTTTGCGGGAACAAAAACACAATATGCTCTTACTACTTAACAGTTCATGCTATATATATATATATATATATATATATATATATATATATATATATATATATATATATATATATATATATATATATATATATATTATTACTAAAACTACGCTCGCCATATTTGCAAGAACGATGGGATACATTGAACTTGATTTTTAATTGTATCAATTTATGTCAAAAACTATCCGTTGACTAATCTTTCTTTCCTATGCTGTCTCTGCTCTGTTGTCATGTTAAGTAACACCATGCATCTGTTGAGGCCACATACTCGATGTGTGCAATCATTTGCAATGCCATTGTAAATTCTGTAACATAATATTTGCATTGTTCTTCACAGGAAGAAACGTAGCTTGACAATAATGCTATGCAATAACCACGCGAACAGTTCATATAACTGACAGGACTTCATTTACAGTGCTGGATCATGGTTAAGAGAATTGAAGTTTATAGAAGGAACAAAACTTGATTAAATATTTGAATTCATGTTAAAAGAAGAATGTGATATGCTTGTGCTATCCTATTGCAAACGTTTAATTCCGGAGTTTAACGATTTTTCTGTACGAGGGACAACATAAAACGTCTCCGGAAATATGTATGGAGAAAATAGTATGAACTCCAAACAAAGCTGGCAGTTTATTTCCTTTAAATATATTTTCCATTTTTAAAACCCGTCAATATTAGCATTTAGGACTGATTTAACACTATGTAGAATATGACAGTGGTTAAATTACCGTTTAAAACGAGATTTATTGACAAGTTTGAAGAATCAGCATGAACAGGCTTGCATATCTAATTTCATTAACAAAACACTTTTTATAGATTTCAGAACACAATATATATTTTATAATGATAAACTAATGAAACCAAAATGGGATTAAAACACTATTTAAAAGAAACAAAACTCATGGCAGCATAAACGCTCTACGCTTTAGCATTTGATAAAGCGACTACTATATACCTAATGCACGCACATTCTTTCATATAGACAATGCCAGAATCGATAAATTGACCGCCGCCATATTGGCTATTAAGTGACCCGCTGCCATTACGGCACTGAAGAATCCGGTAAACTACAGCGTTCAACGATATCACAATAAACAAAGATTGGACACATAACAGAATTATAGTTCACATCTTTACAAAAAAAGTTAGATTTCTAACACATGTGTCTCTACAACAATATTCAGTGACATCATGTAATGTTTAAGGCCGAAACAGCTGGGGGTTCAGTTATGTCTTTGCTTAAAACACAATTATGTTTTTTTTTAATGTAATAATTTGACTATAATTCTAAAGGTTATATCAGCATCTGATGTCTGAAGTAAACTTTGTGATTTTTAGCGTTAATCGTTTCGGGGATATCATTAAGCGAAACTTTGTCCGATGTACACAATTTTATTGAAAATCAGATGTTTGCATTTGCTCCATTCGTTTTGTATAAAAGCTTCGAATTCCTGAAAATTTATAGCATTCAAGACCGATGCACACTTTTTGATTGAATAGGACATATCTTTGTTTTTCTTACTATTTATTTCGTTATGAATATTTCTTATTTAAGTCTCTCTTAAGTCTCATTTTTAAAGGTAATGCAACAATCTATATCCGGAATTATGTTTGTGATTTTTACTTAAATTGGTCCGGAGCTATTTATAAGCGAACTTAGTAAGAAATCAAGTAGAGGCAAACTTTTTTTTGTTAATCAAAGTACTGACAGTACTGGTGTGACGATGCTTTTGAGAGGATGGATATAAAAGCATCACGTTAAGTTTATCTACATCACCACAATCACCACAATTGTGTATGTTGGTACGAAAAAACAATTTGCTACAAAAATTTTGCGAAAAAAATTTGGGCATGAAAACAAATATATTTGGGAACAAAAAAATTGGGACCGAAAAAAATTTGGGTACGAACAAAAAATTGGGGATGAAAAAAAAGTTGGGTACGAAAAAAAAGTGGGTACGAAATATTTTAGATACGGAAAAAAAATTGGGGGAACGGGAAAGTAGTACCTATGGGGAACTTGACCCACACTCGCACATTTTCGGCCCTTTCCGTCAAACATCAGATAAGTTCCTCGAAGGCAATAGTATGAATACACATTTCGGAAGCGGTAATGCGGTCCTACCTACGGACGTCAAAATGTAAGCGAAATATGTACACAAATCTGTCAGGAATGATTGAATTAACGAAGAAAATCGTGTATTGATGTAAGTTTTTTAATAAATGTGCAGAAAATATATTAAACAAGAGCTGTGTTTGTGAAACACAATGCCCCCTGCTGCGCAGCTTTTAAGCCATATATTTTACCTTTCACCTTGAAGGATGACCTTGACCTTTCACCACTCAAAATGTGCAGCTCCATGACATACACTTGCATGCCGAATATGGAGTTGCTATCTTCAATATTGCAAAATTTGACCTTTGACCTTGACCTTGAAGGATGACCTTGACCTTTTACCAATCAATATGTGCAGCTCTATGAGATACGCATGCACGCCAATATTGAAAAAGTTATGGCCAATGTTAAAGTTTTCGGACAGACAGACGCTTTATATTTGACATTTGACCTTGAAGGATGACCTTCACCTTCACCTTTCACAACTGAAAATGTGCAGCTCCATGAGATGCACATGTATGCCAAATATCAAGTTGCTATGTTCAATATTAAAAAAGTTATGGCCATTAAAGTTTTCGGACGGACGGACAGACTGACACACTGACTGACTGACTGACTGACTGACTGACAGTTCAACTGATATAGGCCACCCTACCGGGGGCATAAAAAGCAATGGCGATATTTTTCTCAGCCACATAATTGTTAATAGTTTGATATCACAAAATGAAAGTGAAAGTAGAACTGTCAAAAATGACAACCTGTCAACGTGTTGTTTTTGCTGGCACGAGAGGGCGATTACACTCAATGTGTTCACATTTTGACCATAGGCTTTGTCAATGACCTTTATAGTATGGGTAGCTTTGATATTATTTATTGCTATCATGTAACTGCATGATTGTGTATATGTTTACAAAACACAAAGCATAAATAATGATATTAATATACTGATTGAGCTTATAATAATCTGAGAGCTATAGCCAGGTCAATTAAGGACTTAAAATACAATTTTGTGTCCTGATTTCATGAAGAAATGACCATGCATGTCCTAGATTTCAAATTCAAGGCCCTGGTGTGACACATTGGTAGCATTTCCGTTAAACTGTTACCAGGCTTATGAAATTAGTTTTTTATTGAACTAACTAAGAAAACCTAAATCAGGCACTGATTTTTCTTGTTTTAATACAGTCATAGATCAGTTGTGGCCTCTAAGTAATGACCAATTTTTGCTTACTTGTCACACCCTTAAAACTTTCCACACGTCTATAATAGCAAATCTGGATTTAGGTGATCTTCAATGGTACATTTAAACGTTAGCTCTGTTACAAGAGTATGGTAAAGTCCAGTCACATATTTAAATCTAGGCCATGTCAAAACCAAAGTGTCAAAGACAAATGAAAGATGCGTTCATTAATTATTGTCCAGTTGTTTACTACTGCTGTAAGTTTTTATATAATATGACTGATGAACATCATGTGAGAGAAAATTCACATTATCATTGTATATCAGGTTTAGCAGCCTTTTAGATAACAAAGTATGCTAGTTTTCAATGTAGCTTCTGGGGATCAAACCCGTAGGGCTTTTAGGAAGATTCTGAAATTTTCGATCCCTCGAGAGCAACCAAACCAAAAATTAAGTCAAATATTGCCGACTCGGTTTTTTGAGTCGGTTTAATGAGGGATAATGGAGCTCGATTGGTCATTGTCGGCTCTGGTACTACTTACATGTACCCCGGGTACTCTTAAGTATACTTACATGTACCCTGGGTACTCTAAGTATACTTACATGTACCCAAGGTACGGTAAATAAACGTAATTGTACTCGGTCCATATTAGACTGTACCCGAGTTGTATTCGCGCCCAAAATCCGATGTCGTAAAACGCGCAACCGATTATCTTAAACACACTTCTCTCCAAAAAACACTGCATCAACATGCTTTTTGAGTATGTGTTCCGATGATATAGAGGCCATTCTACAGAAAATTGACATAAATGTGCAGGGCTTAACACTAATGCACGTCCGAACGACATTTACTGCCTGTACCTTGGTCCGGGCTAGCCAATGTCCCAAGAACATGCCCGACCGGTCGTGTGTATTTTGGGCGGGATTATATGTTCTATATCAATAAACTGCGTTTTAAATAAGCTTTTCAAAGATGCAAAAATCTTAATACAGTACGATCAGATGACAATTAAATCCCAGAGTGAGTTCGGAGACAACAAACGGATCGTATCTCGAAATAGATTCGGAACCCCCTGATTGCAATCAAAAAGAGGCCGACAATTCAGAAAATCCCCGGCGGTTTTCCTTGTTAAACACGTCAGTACCTATTTTTAAATGGAATGCCGCTAGACACGGTTTTTGATTGGTTTCCTCGAAGTGACATGTTTTCTCAATGAAAATACGTTGGAAACTAAAAGCCGGGATAGCCCAGGATCGTCCGGAATGATGGAGGTATAAAACTCGACATTAACACAAAGTAACTATAAAATTAATAGCTATTTATCAATTTTAAATAATTTTAATTTGTTGTCATTATGGAAAAGTTATTCCATCCTTTAGACGATTAATAAATCTATTTAGAGAAAGATAGAGACTTTATTTAGATTAGAAGTGTTTTGACAATATTTTTTACGCAATTCAATTAGCAAAACTAAT
This sequence comes from Dreissena polymorpha, assembly GCF_020536995.1. Classification (NCBI taxonomy): domain Eukaryota; kingdom Metazoa; phylum Mollusca; class Bivalvia; order Myida; family Dreissenidae; genus Dreissena; species Dreissena polymorpha. The sequence continues at coordinate 44,028,917 of NC_068365.1, forward strand.
ATTAATGGTCGATCCCGGCTTTTAGTAGAGAGTTAACCCTGTACAATTGTTACAACTACCGTAACACGTTATTTTGCTAAGATTCACTTACCATTTTTTGTAAGACGGTAACCCGGCATCTATGTAAAAAGGTTTTAACGTTCAGGTCGTTGTTTAAGTTTGGCATTACGGATGGGCATGGGGGTTCCTCGGATACGAAAAGAAAAGGGAAGGAGGAAAGTAAGAGAAAGTATGAGGAAATAAAAAAACAAGAAAATTTTTCCAGAAATGGCGTGGAGATTACAAATAGTTGTCTTCAATAGATGAATATTGAATTCAAAAGCATTAGTAAGGCAAGCTAATAAGAATGATTAAATCATAATTGCGCATCTCCAAGCACAAGAAAATACAAGTTGAATGATAAATATAAAGGTTTTTATAATACTTGGGTCAGGGCAAATGAAAGATTGGTCAGGCCTAGTAGGTTCTGCATTTACTAGCCCGAACGGGCTAGTTGAAAAAAAGTTAGTGTTAAGCCCTGATGTGTATATATAATTATTACAAAAAAATAGTCGACAACGACTGATTAAGGGTTAAATTTCCCGGGTACATTTTAGTATATTTACCGTACCCGGGATACATGTAAGTATACTTAAGAGTACCCGGGGTACATGTACGTAGTACCCGAGCTGACAATGAACAATCGAGCGATAGTGGAAGGTGCAACATCTCTCACGCCCCCTAGCATCGCCTGTAGCAGTATTCAATTCTCAACAGGAAAGTGCTGGAGTCATTGATCCCGAGGGACAAGAAAAACAATTGATTAATGTTCGAAATAATAATTTGATTAATGACAATTCTATTATTTGAGCCAGGTCACAGGAAAAGCGCAGTCAAATCAGTATCCAATTAAATTATTTGTTATTGTCAGAAAAACGCTTTTAAGCAAACAACATTCAAGCGACTGCAGGCTGATCTAGATCCAAACTGGCCACAATCGCCTTAATGCCTCTTTTACTGTGACACAGTTCATTTAACTTTAAAATGATAAAAAGTAGTAACACTAAGAAAGAGTATACAAATCAGTAAAGAGTTTGAAATCAATGATGAATTTCAGGACATCTTGGTTATCTGCAAATCCCCGATGAAATGTTGATATCGGGTATTATAGTCATTCAATAAGTCGCAAAATGCTCGAATACAACTTATAACGCACAATGTGACTTATATTGATAACTAAAAATACCAGTATGCCAGTTTTGCCGTGTCAAGCTGTTACGATCCAGAAAGTCCTTCATTCACATCGAGTATATATCCTTCGAATTCCAACTATTGTTGTCATAAGCGGAGATTTAGTGAATAAATAATTCATATATCCTAAATGACAGCTTCTAAATAGCGAAACAAGCCCATTTATGCAGTAAGAAAGTTTTGAATGGAGACTCTCATGGGGGCGGCCATTGTTGAATGTTGAAACACGAACGATAACTCTGCAAGGAGAATGTTATCAATGACGAGCAATCTCCTACGCAGCGGCGAATGCAAAAGGGAAGTAACCTAAAAAATCGAGTTATCTCAATCGGTCTTTTACATAGGTCGCCATTGTGATTTTTTTTTAGATAGTTATCAAACCTTGGACGATGCTGTTCCAGCATCGTCAAAAAGCATCTGGTTTAGTATAAAACGTAAGCGTTTTTATTAATATCTTTGTTTAAAATTCGCTTTTAAGCTAAAACAAAAATGTCTAACCCGACATGAATTATGTAAATTTTGTGATTTTAGATGAACGAGTACAGGAGATATTCCTTGGCGCAAGATCGATAAATACAGATGTTTCTCAATAGATCTGTGATAAGCGAAAATGTGAAATATGTCAGCATGGCTGAGTTTGTTTTTATTGAAAAGTGCATATCTGCGTTTACATTTAACTTAAGTTTTATTTTATAATAAAAATTACATTTACTGGTAAAGTCAAAGTCTACCCCTCCCCCCAAAAAAACAACAACAAAAAAACAACAACAAACAAGCAAACACTTTTTGTGTTATTCTCAATACTTACTTTGCTGATTTCTAGCATTTTATATTTTCTTTGATTCATTCCATAAAGGTATTAATTTCTTTATTAAATTTCCACTTTAAATTTAAGATTTTAAATAAACACTCAACACTCGAACAAAGTAAGAGATATTTTTCTTCATTAATTTCGGACTGTCAATTTTAGAAGCATGTGATATTTTGGCGGGTTACATTACAACGAATTATAACATGATTTTAAATACGGGCATATTCCCGATATCTTGGACTGAATGGATTATAATCCCTATACATAAGAAGGGTGATAAATCCGACCCTAGTAATTATAGAGGCATCACCTTATTAAGTAACTTCGCAAAGCTGTTTACATGTGTACTCAACCAGCGAATAACAACATGGTGCGAAATAAACGATGTTATATCTGACGCGCAGTTTGGGTTTAGAAATGGCAGGTCAACAATAGATGCGGTTTTCATACTCCATTCAATTATTCAAAAATAGGTTAATATGAATAAACGATTGCATTGTTGTTTCATAGATATGAAACGTTGTTTTGATTCTATATATTTAAATGCACTGTGGTTAAAGTTATACAAGTCCAATTCGGACGGCAAAATGTTGCGCATAATACGCAGTATGTACTAGTCGGTCAAAGCATGTGTTAGACATTGTAACACATATTCGGAGCAATCGGACTAAGACAGGGGGAGATAACATCGCCGATCCTTTTTTCTCTTTTCGTGGACGATCTTGAAATGTTTTTACAAAATAGACATAATGCTGGAATAAATATACTAGACATATGTTAAATTCTACTTCTGTTTGCAGACGATATGGTTGTCATAGGTGAAACGCCGGAAGACCTACAACAGTCTATCGACCGTTTATATGAATATTGTAACACCTGGAGTTTTCAAGTTAACATTCCAAAAACCAAAATTATTGTGTTCCGCAAACGCGGAGCTATCACACGTAATGAGCGGTGGGTATATGGTAACGAAAACACAGACATTGTTAACGATTTTATTTATCTGGGTGTAACCCTTAATTATACAGGGAACTTTAATCTCAATACTAATACTTTGCGTGGTAAGGGCTTAAAAGCACTCAACGTATTGTTATCCAACCTGAAAACTTATAATTGTAAACCAAAGGTAGCTTTGCAGTTATTTGATGCTTTTGTATCTTCAATTATCACATACTCGTGTGAAATATGGGGTTTCTCAAAGTGTAGCGAGTTGGAAAAATTGCACCTTAAATTCTGCAAAGCTGTTCTTGGTGTCAGAAAATCAACCTCAAGTGTAGCCGTTTGGTAGATACCCGTTGTATATTAACAGATATCTATGTATCGTAAAATATTGGTTTAAAATAACAAGAAGCGAAAAAATTATATTACGATATTGGAAGATGGTCTAATTTCCGTAAATGATAATACATTGAACTGGTCTGGGAAGGTTAGGGACTTACTATCTAAGAACGGATTTAATTATGTTTGGTCTAATAACTCACAAATCAACGAGATTAATTTTTTGTCTTTGTTTAAACAAAGAGTTATCGACGAATACTTACAAGAGAGGAATCGAGATATTAATGATAATAGGGTACTAATTGTATACAAAGCAATTAAAACAACATTTTCGTTTGAACCATATTTAGAGACGATTGTTTCAAGAAATTTAAGAACAGCGAATACGCAAATACGCATCTGTGCTCATAACCTGAGAATACAGACTGGAAGATATGATAGATTAGAACGAAACTTGCGACTCTGCCAAAAATGTGACAGTAATGAAATAGAAGATGAATACCACTTTTTGTTAAAATTTTCTAAATTTGCCCAACTTAGAGAAAACTACATTAAACCTTTTATAGAGTCAGACCTAGTATGTTCAAACTCACAATATTATTAACTACAGAAAATAAAAATGAAATGCTTAAGTTAGGAAAATTCATTTCAGAAGCACTCAAGATTCGCAATCGTTATACCAATAATAATGTATAATTTATACAATGTATTTGTTTTATAGTTGAAAATGTTAAAATGTATATTGAATACAATATGACATCATGTGATCTGCTATATTTGAACATGTATTGTTTTTAGTATATGATGATATAGATGTTGCATTCATAATTAATTTCGAATGTATAATGTGTGCTCCTTCGAAAGTATAATTATTGTTATATTTCGAAATTAAAATTATTTTTATATTTTACCGATTATAGACTATGCCGATGTGTTATGATACAAGTTCAACTATAATTGTGCCGTTGCTACTTAAATTGTATGTGGTTTGGATGCGCACTGTAATATTCTATGCTTCTTCAAATTACAATTAATGTTTTACCTTAATGATTACAAAAGTTGTAAAAAGCATTCATATGTAGCAATATACACTGTTAACATGTGATTTAAAACGAGTTTTGTTCAACTATCTGTAAAGTTCACCCATAACTATTATATAACATTTCTGCTAAATCCACTTACTATATTCATGTAAATTGTATTATTTTTTTGTATAACACTAGAAACTGTAAAGTTTATGTGTAATGAAATTATGTTCTGTTCTGTTCCTAATTTAAGCAAGATAATGGTCTTGAAAAAATATCTGCGATCAAGGCGCGAAAGCATTCTCTCAGTGGGAGACGATGTCCCAAGGGTGCATTAAAAGTGTTAAATGGTATGTCTGCGACATCACATTCTTCACACGTGTAGATGCCGTTATCAAGATGAGATACCATGCGTCACCTTCAAATAACATGCTGAGTTTTATGACTTAAAAATGCAGATGAACCTTGTTTCTATTAATCACCAAATAACTGATAAACATATTATTTAAAACATAATAACTAATATGTGATGACCAAATCGATAAGAGAAACTATTTAAATCTTCAGATATCAAATATATAAAATATAATCGCTTCACTTCCTTTTTTGTTCAGGTACCTATACAAATATATAGGTCCCCGTATCGTTATTCAGTACCGTAATGTCGGCTCATGCGAGTAATCAGGGGCGGTAATCCTGGAGTTATCGACTTCTGGGATTGTCTTTGCAAACAACTAATGTTTGCGTTCATATTTCAGATGCTGAGACGTCGAGCGATTCAACAACCGCCACGGTAGGTACATGCATGCCTCATCATATCTCATAAAAATGCATGCATAACAAATCTGAATGTTACCAAATGAAATATAAGTTAATTCAACAACCGAAATGGTACGTGTTTACAAACCTTCTCACATATATTTCAAAATTGATTGCAAGCATGTGCGAATCTACATTTAAAAAAGAATATTGCTATTTTTATATTATATATCCCACCAACCGCTAAGGAGTAAACATAACATGTATTGGTAACAACATGCAATTTGTTTAAGCAAGGTGTGTTTTAAAGCCGTACAGTTTGTTTTTATTTGTTCGTATCGCTACGCCCCTGGCATACACTTTGCAGCGGTGAAAGACAAAACAAAATTGCTGAACATAAAAGCAAGTTAACTAAGCCATCATAAATTAAACAAGTCGTATCACTTTAAAACATAAAACCTGCTTTTATCAGTAACAGTTTTTTTTATAATACAACACCAAACTAGTATTTTTTTTGAAAATTAAAATTGAACCTATTCAACAAGGTCAATGCTGTCTCAGACAAAGCATAGGCCGATAGGGTTGTTATAAGTTATGTTAATTATAATAAGGCAGGCGATAAATACAGACAGTGTCATAATAAGCAATTGATTAAGCTGAAAATAGCAAATATACTTACATCTAGCTCTTGGTCCATATCACCGAAAATCCATTTTGAATTAAACAACATGCAAACAACTTTGCGCGCAAAACATGTGCTTGCCCACAAAAACACATTACGTCATTTCGCAATTTTATTGATGACGTTGTAAATGTCATTAAGTCAGGGTTTCACATGACGCGATACATATAAATATATATGCTACATGCGACTCTAATGAATTTTTGTGTTGCTTTCAATATATGACTAGAAAATCTTTGAGAACATTAATGTTCTTAAAAAATCGAGACTCCGATTTAAATTTAGCTATACATATATCCTTATAAAACATATTGTTGTTAATATTCAAGATACGAGTTCATTTAGGAGGTGTAAGGACTCTTATTATATATTTATGTTCACCTATTACTAGTGAAAATAAAAAATAAATTAAAAAGTCAGCTTTTTATAAGTCTGTATAATTTTTCAAGGGTTTAGTTCTAATCTGATCGAGAGTAACATCTTGACGTTAGAGGCCTCATATCATATATTTGTCAACCATCGTTTACGATCCGTTTCATTAATTATATAAACAAGAAACCGTCGGAGACAGGTGATGCTCCCCAAAGTTTTTTTTTGTCCCAATATTGCACTATATATTCAGATAAAAGGAAACGTCTTGAGGGCACAATTGTTGGGGGGACAATACTTTTTTTATAGAAATTTTGAAAGGGCCATAACTCTGTGAAAAATCATCCGACAAGAACCCGCTAATAATATGCACATCTCCTCTTGGTAGTGAAGCTTCCCATAAAGTTTCATTGAATTCCGGTCATTAGTTGCTGAGAAATAGCACGGACAAGAATTGCAGTATATGTACAGTTTATGGAAAATTTCAAAGGGCCATAACTCTGTGAAAAAATCATTCGACAAGAACCGGCTGATAATATGCACATCTCCTCTTGGTAGTGAAGCTTCCCATACAGTTTCATTGAATTCCGGTCATTAATTGCTGAGAAATAGCCCGGACAAAAAATGTGCACGGACGGACGGACACACGGACGCACGAACGGACGGACGAAGCGGCGACAATATGCTCCCCCAAACTTTGTTTGGGGGAGTATAATAAATGAACAAGAAAAACGTGTTACAGTGCTTATCAATAATTAAAAATTTATTGTTAACTCTTTGAAGTAGCAACGCACAGAATTAGTATAGAAGTTTACTTCATCTATATGAAATGGTAGACGCATGTAATAGATTTATATTCTGAACAGATCACGACGTAGCATATGCCAATTCTAAGCACCTAAACAACCATCAATGTATTTTTTTACGTTTGCAATGTTTTTTCAAGAAGGTGCGGATGTGTCCGTACTGTATTATATAATACATAATACAATCATTAACCCATTTATGCCTAGCGTTTAGAAAAAAGGCCTTGGCAAATAGCGTAGACCCAGACGAAACGCCGCATGATGCGGCGTCTCATCAGGGTCTGCGTTGTTTGCTTAAAGGAATTTCTGTAAGAAATATTCTAAATATAGAAAAAATACTATACATCTCTAAATTTTGGAAATTAATTGATCCAAGTTAGAAGAATGGGAGAGTCCACTAGGAATAAATGGATTAATGTACATATAGTGTTGCTGCTTGGCTATAGTCATTGATAACGTGTTTTCAGCCGTTCATAAAGACTCCGATGTTTATCGGACTGACGGCCGGGGTCGGAGGCTTTATAGCGTTCATTATTCTATGTTGTGTCGTCTGGAAGTGCTTCTGTGGCGGCCAGACGGACAGGCAAAGACGGAAGTGACATCATAGTCAGAACAAAGTTGGTGTGACGCAAAATATGTGATATAGATCTTATCCTATACTCTGTCCTTTCTTATATGGGTTTAGGGAGTACTGAGTGACTTTTCATTATTTGAGTGAATACACTTGATACACTTACTGTTGCCGTCTTATGTAATTCAAGTTATTTACTGTAAATGAACGTTGGAATTTTAATACAACATAAAAGACAATTTTGTTATTGTGACTTGAGTATCATGGATGTAATGGTTAAGACCAGCCTTTTGTATATCAATTCGTGGAACGTACGAGTGGTCTTTCTGTTGTTTTTTATTACAAATATCAATTTCATTTCATGTTATATCAACCACGTGTACACGTTTAAAACATCGTCCGTTTACATAATGAATCACTTAGTAACCGGATATGTATAGACGCTTATTTTGGCCTCGCTTTTTAAATACCTCCAAAAGCAGACAAAGTAATTTGTAACTTCATTGTAAATCCGGATATAGATTATTAAATAACAGAGTATGTCGTTTTTGATATTAGGGCAGTAGTTAAGTTTATAATAACAATTTATATGAATATGCAGCACATGTTATTTAATGATAAACATATGAACCATAAGGCGTACTTTAAAATCGGTTTAAAACACGGTGCATTTCATAGAAAGTTAATAATAAAACCCGAATCACGTCTCTTAAAATTTTGTTTTATGTAATTTAAGTTACGTTATCATCTATATAGTTATTTAAATGTATTTTTATTTATTTTATTTTGAATGCTATTTTTGATAAAAAAAAATATGTAACCGAATTTTAATTCATTAGTGTTTTAAATTGCTTTATTATGTATCCGTTTAAAATGCTTATTCAAGCCTGAATGTAATGTTTTGTTTTCTTCGTTTGCAGTTTGTGATAATGTTTGTTAATGGTTGCTTTTGTTAATATGAAGAATAGCGATGTGTAAGGTAGGCTATCAGGGTCTTGGTCATGGTGTCATTGTTTTCAATGATTACTCTACTTGTAATTAATAACTTTCAGTAAAGCGTGACGATATAAGAGGAATAAATAAAACACAAAAATTTAACCGTACGGTTTGTATGATCCATGCCGTTTGACATAGTGAAATGATGTGAATTTCGCGTTTGTTTCAGTACTGAAGAGAGATTTGGTTTCATGTTGTTAACATTTTATTAATTAAAAACCAACGGTTGGTCCCTTGGCGTTGTATCTGTAAGCTTCCGTGATATATTATGTACTCAATGTATTTTCGAGAATGTATGAATCATTGTTATATTATGTATACTTTATTACTCTGTATTGTTACAAATGCTATTATATGTTAATAAATATGTGTCGCTTGTTGTTTTTTTCACCGTGTTAAATAAGCGTAAATCTACGGCTTACTGCTATATTTGTATATGTATGCTAGTATTTCTTAGATTTTTTCAGCAATCGCAATATTTGAATCCAGTCGAAATGCCCGCTTATTAGGTAACGAAATTGTGCGTTTATAAAAATATGAGTAGGCTATTATTGATTAACAACACATGAGTCGCGTTCTGAGAAAACTGGGCATAATGCATTTGCGTAAACTGTCGTCCCAGATTAGCCTGTGCAGTCCGCACAGGTTAATCAGGGGAGACACTTTCCGCCTTAATTAGATTTTTGCTAAGATAAGACATTAATTTAAACGAAAAATGTCATTAAAGCGGAAAGCGTCGTCGCTGATTAGCCTGTGCGGATTGCACAGGCTAATCTGGGACGACACTTTACGAACAAGCATTATGCCCAATTTTCTCAGAACGCGACTCATATAGTGGTGCAGATGAGTCACTTCAAACAATTCAGTAAACGTGTTTGTACAATGTATATATAGCATCAGTTTTAAAAGTAATTAAATAAATGTTTAACACATAAAACATTGAAAACAAACATGAGGAGAACTTTGAAACACCTACAAAACATCTTCAAACAACGGTTGTTATACTCGGATAGCTTCGTACATCTTTAACAACTTTATGCGCAAACAAAGAACTATGGTAGCAGTTTACAATGACTTGCTCAATAAATTACAATACGTATGTTTTTATAATATCAATCGGAGACGTAGGGGTTATTACATATCACATTGAGCTCCACTTACAAAAGCTTTGTAGTAAAACAATGTTTACTACACAAAGACTGTCCAATTTCAAACAGTTGATGTATAAGAATTTAATGTTGTCAATGCCATGCATTTAAATAGCAGTTGAAGCAATGATATATTGATTTACATGTCGTTTTTTGTCAATAGATTTCAATCAATGTACATTTACGGTTACCACCATGTCTGCATGATTCCAAAGTCAATACGCTTAGGCTAAACAGTAACTTAATTTAGAGAATGGACGATGCTTGTAAAATTAAACCTTCATATATTGGCGCTTAGGTGAATGTACCGCGATTACATAAAGTACTTATTGGGGAATACGTGTTTAGAGCAAGGCCGACTTTATAATGCGAAAATAAAATAACTATACAATTTATTTTTTCTACTGCTACCTTACCTCTGCTTTATATAAACTCAAACAAATAAAATCGCATAGAATATGTACATAGCAACGAGCAGTGGTATAAATTAATCAATATATTCAAGGACCTGAAGAAAGGTCCCGGCTCTAGTACATTCAACCTATGCCTTAAGGTGGTTCCTGTTCTCAATAAAGCCATATCGTCTCATATGTAAGCTCCTAGCATCAGCTTATACGTGATAAGTCTCAAAAACTACTTTCATCCCAACCTATGTGCCACCCTCGATAAGATTTTTGGCTTCCATGACGTTACGACTTTCATCATACCAAAGCCTTATGTGAATATTTTAACATTCGCTCACACGTCTATCCGTGGCTCCATTCAACCGTATACTTAATCTCAGGACCACGAAAGTAAAGCCTCAGCCTAGTAACTCTGCGGACTGGGGAGCAATGTTCGAGCCTTGAATCTAACTTCGGTATCCAAAGTCTCCAAACATATTCTTACAAATTTTAAGAAAGTTACATTTGTCTTCTTGTGATATAATCTGAACGGTTTATGAGGTATTTGCGAGTCTAAGGTTGCATTTTAGGAGGACCCGTAATGTGTCCCTTCCCTTCTACCTAAGTCACTAGACTCTCGATATTCGGGAAGATTTTTGAATTATAACTGCAAACATTTTTTAATGTTAAAGAGAAAATATTAACTTCTGGTGTTGTCTTTTGCTGTGGACAAACCATGGTACCTGTACTAAAAGGTGACCGACAACCTAGTCATATGAGCCGCGTTCTGAGAAAACTGGGCATAATGCATGTGCGTCAAGTTGCGTCCCTGATTGGACGACACTTCCCGCTTTCATGGTTTTTTTAGTTTCAAGAAAGTCCCTCCTTACTAAAAATCAAGTTAAGGCGGAAAATGTCGTCCCTGATTAGCCTGTGCGGACTGCAACGGCTAATCTAGGACGACACTTTACGCACATGCATTAGGTCCAGCTGAAGACCCGCAGCACTGTGTTCCAGCACTCCTACCAAATTAACAATCTGACTCACGGAAGTGTGTGTGCGTGGGGGGGGGGGGGATTGAGATATAGCTGCAATTTCCATTTGATAGTTTTTGGCTAAAATATACTTTTAATTGAGGTGTGGTCTTGTGTTGTAATGGGGAGGGCGATCAACGCGGATACCCCACCTGTCCGGTAAGGTTTCCACCATTCAAGCTCACATGCTTACGGGAGAGGGGATTAAGTCCTAGTCGCGAATGTTAAAAGCGCGTTTGTGACGAGGTATCCTGCTGTGGAGAAGATTCTCTCACTCGGCACTGAGATTCCTTGCATCACAAGATAACATTTAAACTTAGTATATGACGAAAGATGCTTTCAAGACATTATATGATGCAGGATAGCTAAACATCCCATGTCGAAAGTCAACCAGAGCCGTAACATATTTATGTCACGCTATAAATCAAAGACAGTTCATTTTCTTTGATACATTTTTACATATATTGGTAAATGTATATAAATTACTGCATCGGGACATATTTTAAGATTCAAATGTTTCAAATGCATCTTACAATATATGAAAATAACTCACATCAGCATGAAATTCACAATTTTGACGCCATTGTCGCTTTGTCACGTGACGAGTTTTCATTTGGATACTTTCAGATCGACTTTGACATTTTTGCTGAAATTGTAAACATTACTTTCGTTTTCTGAAAACTATTATTTGTGACTAACAACTTACGTCTGGTGGATTAAAAGACTGATTTCAAAGTAAATTTAATAATTTTAAATAATTTTCACTTTGAGTTTGTAGTAACACTACAATTTGTTTACAAAACAAGCAAGAATAAAGTATAATACCGGGAAATGTCATTCTGAATTTGATAACACTTGAGCACATGGTATGTTACTAAAAACAGAAGTAACGTCATATGACCGTGAAATCTCGGGAGATTCGCATTTCGAAAATGTCTGTCGCATTGCTGTTTTTTTTTCGATATGTTAGAGCAGAAAAGATAAATTTTAAATGTTTAAGTATTTTTTGAAAGAATATATCAGTTTAATGTTGATAATGTCAATCTTTCCGATCAAGTGGTTAATTTGGGCCAATAACTGCTTTTAAAAGCTGTTTTGGGCCGGTCTTCGTTAACTGTCAACTTTTCGGGAATTTCTGATTGACTTTCCTAATGGGGTTGGCCCATAACTTTAAAGTCGCGCCAGTCAAAAATCATAAAAGCGACATTCAAAGTTATGGTAGCCAGAATTAGATGCAGGAACACAATTTGACAGGTCGCAAAATTTTGCAAAATTTACCTGAATAACATCCTAGCCACACTGGATCCACTACCATTGTTTTTAATACAACTAAGAAAGACAATAAGGATTGAAAACATACTTATTGGCATTAGGAATTGCATTTGTAATGTGTAAATCTTCCATGATTTCAAATTAGTTTTGCTTTCGGGGCTCATTACGGAATGTCCAATGACACTCTTATACAATAAAAGCCGAAGGATCTCGAATGATCTGCTATTTGACTGTCACACGTCAATAAATATCGACTATTGTACGTATCTTTTATCTTTTAAACAAAACCAGTCTGTATAAAAACAATATTCATGAAAACAGAGCTAGGTTACATACAACTATGAAAATAAATATTCGGTACCGAAATTTCCAAGGGTGGATGAATCTGAAGTTGGATCCGATATCATCGGATATTTCGGGTACCCGTTGCAGCCCTAGCGTTTACCAACAATTTCTCTAACCGGACAGCCAACCGAGCGCAACACAACCAGTGAATCGGAAAGCCGAATGCGCTTCTTACGTGTCAGACTTAATTAGAAAAATAGATTAATTTTAACAGAAATGTTTAACATTTATTGGTGAGGTATTTACGTGTTATTAAATATGCCTATCGCACCATTATATGATTTATAAGTAAATATATAGCTAATTATGTTAGAATAATTTTATTTGGAGTGTGTATTTTTTTATGCGGATGTTCTGCCAAGGAAATCAACTAATAATGTCGAATACATTTAAAGAAAATTTACTACAAGCTGGTATTCGGACCGATTTGTATAAAGTACATTCGTTACACTCATCAATATTTCTACGTATGACGCAGTTTACACCGGCTTTATTAATGCCAACCAACTGTCAAAATCCTACGTTTGATATAAATTTTCTTTAATATATATAGTATGAATTATATTATTATGTGTAACATTAAGACCAATACAAGCAATTTAAACTACTATAAAAAGCAATACCAAGCAAGAATCAATCAAGCAGATTCTTTGAACTGTTTGCGTGTGTTACCGACACATCACGCTCAAAATATACTTCGATGCTGAAAGTTGATAGGCTGCCGCTTACGGCAAACAATGTTAATGATTCGCAAGAAATATGCACCGAATTGCATTACAAACCAAACATTTTGTTCATTTATAATTATATACAACTAGGTAAGACTTGGAAGAGTCGTACTGCAACGCTATGCTTCCCTAACCGTAGAATTCGAATAGGCTTCACTTCAGTCATTATTTATTCAGCCATTATTTAGTACAGCCACACGTTCTGCTAATTAAAAAGTTTAACAGTGCGTTACATATTAATATTACACGGACGAATTGAGACATCAATTATTGATACATGCTACATTTCTTAACTTGAAAGGTGTGCCCTTACATAAATCACAAGTGGATTTTCTCGATTTCATTTTCAATACCATGTTGTCAATTTTAAATATTTAATCTTACGGGTGCACATACTTCATATATAAACCAAATTTGGATATTCCATGTTCATAAATTAGGTATTATTAACTATGTTCAAATCAACGCATTGACGAAATACAGATTTGATTTAAAAGATAACATTAAAACGTGTCATACAACACAATCATTGTTGTCAGTGTTAGGATAGAAGTCATGCTCTGTGAAAAGAGGGGTTAATGCATATGCGTAAAGTGTCGTGCGGGTTGGCCTGTTCAGTTCGCACAGGCTAATCAGGGATGACACTTTCCGCTTTTATTATATCTAGCAAATATCCAATTTAGGCGAAAAGTGTCGTCCCTGATTAGCGTGTGCGGAGTGCACAGGCTAATCTGGGACGACACTTTACGCACATGCATTTAACCCCCTTTTAACAGAGCGTTGCTCATCAACTACACGCTTCTGCGAAAGGAAACTACGAACAATTAAAGCATAATTTAAACAAAACAATTTTTAATCTCAGAATATCACTGGAAAACAATGAAAATAGTTAGTTAGTTAGTCCTCTTCGCCCCGGTCGGAGCATAGGGCCTTTACCACAGCTCTCCATCTGGTTCGGTCCATGGCCATGGCTTTTGCTTCTCCCCATGACATCCTTATCTTGCGAAGCTCAGTGTCCAGTGTTCTGCGCCAGGAGTTTGTAGGCCTACCTTTTCTTCTTTGTCCTTGAGGGTTCCAATCCAGGGCTTGCCTTGCTATGTTAGGCTGGGTTCTTCGCAGCGTGTGTACGATCCATCTCCACTTCTTCTGTAGTATGGAGTTCGTAACCGGTTGCTGCCCTGTTCTTGCCCATAGGTCCTGGTTTGAAATCTTCTCTGACCATCTTATCCTTAGGACCTGCCTAAGACATTTGTTGATAAATACTTGAAGACTCTGGTCCAGGCGTCTAGTCCTTTTCCAGATTTCAGCGCCATAAAGGAGGACTGTCTTGACATTGGTATTAAAGAGCCTGATCTTTGTTTTCCAGTGGATGTTTTGATTGTTCCACACTGGTCTCATTGTCACAAATGCGTGGCGTGCATTCCCTATTCTGGTCTTGATGTCCTCTTCTGTACCTCCTGTCTTGCTGACAATGCTGCCCAGTTATGTGAAGTGGGCAACTTCTTCAATAGCTTGCCTTTCTATGTGGATGCCTTGTCTGCTGACTGGATTGATCCTGAGGCATTTTGTTTTGCTGATGTTGACCTCTAGCCCTGTTGATCGGGCTATTTCCTGCAGTTTCTCTGTTTTCTGCTGCATGTGGGCGCAAGTGTGGGACAGGAGCCCGATGTCATCGGCGTAATCAAGGTCTTCCAGCTTGCTCTGACGGATCCGCTGTATTCCTCTTGGTGTATCCAGTGTTGTTTTCATTACCCAGTCAATGACTATCGAGAAAATCATAGGAGAGAGAAGGCAGCCCTGTCTGACCCCAGTGCGTACTTTGAAAGGCTCAGAGAGGTCCATGTCGTTGATGACTTGGATGAGGTTGTTGTTGTACAGGCTCCGAATTATGTTCACCATCTTGTTTGGAAAGCCGTAGTGCATCAGTATTTTCCAGATCGTGTCTCTGTCCACTGTGTCGAATGCCATCTTGAAATCGATGAAGTTGACATACAGCGGACAGTTCCATTCAATGGATTGCTCGATGATGATTCGGAGCGTTGCAATCTGGTCTTCACATGATCTTCCTGCTCTGAAGCCTGCTTGCTCTTCTCTTAGAAGATTGTTGACTTCGGCTTTTATTCTCTCTAGAATGATTCTCGATAGTACCTTGCTGGGCATGGATAGCAGCTGGATACCTCGCCAATTGTGGCAGTCACTCAGATTGCCTTTCTTTGGAAGCTCTCTGTCTGCCACTCAACAGGAACTTCTTCTGTGTCCCAGATCTGTTGGATGAGGTCAAACATGATGTCAAAAGTTACGTCTGTTGATGCCTTCATCGCTTCTGGTGGGATTTTGTCAGGCCCTGGGGCTTTCCTGTTCTTTATCTTTTTGATTGCTTGTGTGATTTCCTGTTTGGTTATTGGTCCTGTGTTAATTGCCAGGTTAAGACCCTCTTCAATGGTGGGGGGGGGAGGTGCGTAACTGGTGTCCCGTTCAGGAGTTCCTCAAAGTGCTCCTTCCACATTTTCAGCTGGTCTTCTGGCTTGGACAGGATGTTTCCATTTCGGTCTTTCACTGGTGTGTTTGAGTTGCTTTGGCGTCCTGCTAGCTGGCGAGTTATCTGGTATAGGGTAGCCATGTGATTTTGTTGTGCAGCTTTTTCTGCTTCAACTGCTATGTGGTCAATCAGTGTCCGTTTGTCTTGTCTGCAGCTCTTTTTAACCTCGTTTTGTAAGGTTCGATATTCGCTCTGGACTCTGTGTGTCTGTTCTCTGGTTTTGGCTTGGAGAAGCCTTTACCGGGTTGTTCGTTTCGTTTCAATCGTACTGATAGTACTGTCAGAGATCCAAGTCTTGTGGGTTCGAGTTCGGAAGCCGATCCTTTCTTCACAGACAGATGTGAAGGTGTTCTTTAACTGTTCCCATTTCTTCTCCAGCGAGTCAGCATCTGCATCCGCCAGAGTTTCGAATATGTTTCTCAAACAGATGGAGAACTCGGGCTTGACCTGAGGCGTCTTCAGTTTGGTGAAATTTTAAATTTTACATATATTTTCAACTTCTTAAAGGGGCCTTAATAAAGAACAAATGAAGAACAATAGAACCCCATTTAGTTTTCTTTTAAAGATTATTTACGGGTCATATCATGTATGCTTCTGATGGCATATTTTTGTTTTATTAAAGGGACTTATTCATTGATTCTTTAATTAAAATTTTACAAATTTTTGTCCAAGTCAAATCAAAAAAAATCAAGAACACTGCACATGTACATCAGTGAACAAAAAAACACTAATCACAAAGATTCATAGTGAAAAAAAAGATGTTTGTTTACTAGTAAACATCATTAGACATTTACACAATTATAAAGCATTATAAACCTAAAACAATTAAATATTTTGTAGTGGTTCAGTTGTTTTTGTGATATATTGTCAAAATATGTGAAATGCTGATATACGTTATAAAATGCATTAATTAATGTAAGAGCTAGGATGGGTGATTGGTGAAGCAATAGCTTTTTATTCCAAATGGTCAGTGGTTCAAGCCAAGGTGGAGTAAACTATTCTTTCTTTCATTTTGTATTCACCTTTATTCTTATATACTGAAGCTTAACTCTCCGTTCTCATTGATATCTCCAACTCCCTCCTTTCCCATGATGTGCTCCTTTCCCAAGGTGCCTGAACCACGTGACTTTTTCGGCTATGTGTGGGACAATCGGATGTAAACAAAACGTCGCTTCAGGTAACGTTTTTGATAATTTCTTCATTATTTCAAAACCATTTTCAAAAAAACAAAGACGAGTGCCCGGTCATTGTAAAAAGACACAACTTTATTACGTTTGCGCAAAATTAATTAAGTATTTTTTCCAAAAAGTGCAACCGCGTGTTTGAAAACACATGAAGTGAAATGCTATGTGTGGTATATGTTTTGTTCAATCAACAAAAACATTGATTATAATATTGTCGAGGGTTTAAAAAAATAGGGCGGAAATTGTTATTCTTCATAGATAAGCTACTTACATTGTATGTTTGCGCAAATACATCTAATTCGGAGTGTGTTTATATAAATGTTATACTGCTATGTGTGGGACACATTTTTTAAATGCTATGTGTGGTATACAAGAATTTGCCCGTCAGTTCTGCATTTAATCTGAACACAGTTTTGTAAGAATCTAGAACATAAACTTTAGTCTGTCCTGAAAATATATCAAATTAACCAAATGTTACATTATTGAATACTGAAGTAATCGTGTAATGATTAAACAGTTTATATTTAACTGAACATAATTCTTATAAAAGCATACATGTTATATTGAAATATAATATCTCTTTGTTTTACTTATTGTCTTTAAATAAATATAATGATTGATATTTCTTCCTGATTATTTAATTTGGTCCATTTTTTAATGAATGACAAAGTAAATAAGAGCACATGCTTTAAAATGGGTATTACTTCTACTGTTTTTCAGACTTGAAAAGGATTAGTCGAAAGATCTGTATCGCTTTTAAGGTTCGAAGCTGTGTAAGAACTACATGAACACCATCAAACCACACGGAAAGTGATATGTGACAAGTTAATTATCAAAACCACAGTGACAGAGACAGGGACCCCGCTTCATTCTGTGATGTTTATGGAAAGCTAATTCAACTAACTATGCAAACATACCATTTAACATGTATTTTTGCACAAGCAAAACCAAGTGTGTATATTGATATGTGTGTATATTTATGGGTTTTGTATCTATGTTATTACTAAAATTGATTAGATGAATATAAAATCTGATTATGTGTGTTAATAAAACAATTGTTTCATAACAAATAACAATTTAAATCCAATGATGCGTGTTTGTGGTCTATTCCAATATCATCTCCATATGAACATATTCGAATCCAATAATGCTTGTTTGTGGTCTATTCCAATATTATCTCCTTATGAATATCTTCAGTATATCAAAACATACACGTCATTAATAATAACATTACTTTATAACTAGCATGCACATGTAACAATAGAAATTAAAGCACCAAATACATAAAGAAGTACATTAGTATTCACAAAGAAATTGTAATCAGTCAATTTATGAATTTGCAAATCTTGCTATTCAAACATATGAATGCTCCAATTAAGTCATAACAAATGATCATCGCAAAAACGTCTTGACTTGTGGGGGTTATTATACCAACAAACATACGTTTTAGTTATGATATTTGTGAGGAAACAGTAATACTGAACATTAACCATGCTCTAATATAGCCATTATATGCATCTTTTGACGATTTTAAAACCTAAAAATTATAAAGCGTTGCAACGCGAAACGATTGAATAATTTGGAGAGTTCTGTTTTTGTCGTTAAATTTTGTGAAACTACGAAGATTGCTTATATAAGGTATAAAATACGTCACGAATGTGTACTCGGCGGAATAGCTCAGTAGGCTAAAGCGTTTTTACTTCAGGACTCTGGCAGGACTCCAGGGGTCACTGGTTCGAAACCTGCTCCGGGCAATGTTCTTTTCCCTTTTTTAATTTTTTTCTTGATTTTTTACTGGAGCTTTTATGATCCAATGTTTACATTTATCAATATATAGCATTTAATGAATAAGTTAAAAAAATGCCAAAATCTGTGAAAAGGCCCCTTTAATGAAAATATTCATTCGCCCCGGTCATGAAAGGGCGCTGCAAGATCTTGTTACCACTGCACCAAGTAATTAACATTAAATCATATAATGTTGTTCAATTTGTTGAAATGTCAAATTGTTATGTAATGTTTACTGTGATTGTTTTCTTTCCCTGCAATACGTGCACCATCTGTTATAAAACAAACAGTCATTTAAACTTTGGAACATTTACTATACATGTTTGTATATGACAACTTTTCATTGATCAAGATATCAGTACGTCTCTTGAAGGTGCTTCAAAAACACTTTAATCTCCATGAAAAGAACAAAATACAAATGAAATAAACTGTTAAACTTAAAAAAAAAATAGCATGCGTGATATATCAGATAGCTCAATAGGATTTAGATACAAATACATGATTTTCCAGAAAAAAATGTTATTGATCCTAGTGTCTATTTGTTTCAAAATGCTGTATGATCTCTTTATGCTTATTTAAAAACTATCGTTACAGTCAAAAATGCCTACACATTCCTGCTAAAAAACACACAACTAACACTTTTTGTAGTTTTGTTGCAATAATATTCACATGACATCTTGCACAAATCCTTACGATTTTGTGTATTAAACAAGTGCATTAGTTGGCAGTATCAATTCACTGAAAATTTAACATTTTGTAACAATCAATTTTATAGAAACAAACAAGAAAAAGTTTGCCCAACGGAACTATTTTCCTGTCCGTGCGTGGGTGGCTTTGTGTTATGAGATCCCCGACCGTGTTTTGACCTCTCTGCCACACTGTTCGCAAACAAATGGCATTCTAAAAGTAAAAACAAAATATGAATATAAGTTATCGACAATCATGGTAATTTTGAGTAACATACACGTAGGATTATCATATTTAAGGCGCGCAAAACACTACCAACAATGTATATTGACCAACTTTTGTTATTCAGACAGACTTTAAATATTATTGACGTTAATGTCAATCTTTCGATTCTCTAAGTTAGTTTGTATACCACACATAGCATTTACAAAAAATTGTATCACACATAGCATCATTACATTTTCATACACATACTCCGAATCAGATGTATTTGCGCAAACATACAATGTATGTAGCTTCTCTATGAAGAATTACAATGTCCGCCCTATTTTTTAAACCCTCGACAACATTGTAATCAACGTTATTGTAGATCGAATAAAAAATATACCACACATAGCATTTCACTTCGTGTGTTTTCAAGCACGCGGTTGCACTTTTTGGAAAAATTTAGCGCAAACTTACCAAAGTTGTGTCTTTTTACAATGACCGGGCACTCGTCTTTGTTTTTTTGAAAATGGTTTTGAAATAATGAAGAAATTATTAAAAACGTTACCTGAAGCGACGTTTTGTTTACATCCGATTGTCCCACACATAGCCGAAAAAGTCACGTGGTTCAGGCACCCTGTTTCCTGTGTTGTTAAAACCTACCTTGGCGTTCATGTCTCCCATGACTATAGTGATGTCGCGATTTGGAACTTTATCTAGGACGCTCTGGAGGGGCGTAGCACTGAATGATGGTCACTTCCTGGAACTTAGAGTTGAACCTGGCTCTCAAGATCCTGTCATTGATTGGTTCCCATTCAAGAAGGCTCTTGTGAGCAGTTTTTGTAAGAAGCAGTCCAACCGCGTTGTGGTGAATGTCTTCTTCATTTATGTGGTCCAGAGGACAGGAGGGTGTGGCCAGTGGCTAGCATGACTTTTCCAGCTGTTGTCCATCTAACTTCACTTAAGCCCATGATGTCTAGGCGGAACTTCTCCATTTCTCTGACCAATCGAGCTGCCGTGCTGATTCATATAATTTTCGGACTTTCCAAAATCCTATCCGTGAGACGTTCTTGGAGGAGAGTTTTTTTTCCGCAGATTTCTATTTCATACGCTCTCCCCCGGGTCGATACCGTAAATCCTCATGTTGTGTTGCTGTGGTTCGGGTTTCTGTAGCGTAGTTTGTTTTCCATGGTCGGGGTGCTGGCCCTACGCACATCCCTCCTCCTTTTTCATCCGGGCTTGGGACCGGCATTGGCGGAGTTAAACAATGCAAATAACTTGTATACACATATTTTAAAATTTGAAACGAGTGCTAGCTTCCATTATTGCATTTACTTGCGATTTACACATTTTATGACGTGAATCCGTAATAACAAAGATTTCAAACCAAGATTATTTGAATCGCGTTCGAGAAAACTGGGCATAATGCATGTGCGTAAAGAGTCGTGCCAGATTAGAGTGTGCAGTCCGCACAGGCTAATCAATATGGCGAGTAAAATTAAGATAGAAAAACCTACAAAATTATGACGACTTACCATGTTATTTCACAGTAAGTCGATATAAACTAATCCGGCATGACGATATATTATTATAGCCGTCATGTATATTTAACTATTTCTTTGTTGTTTACTGTATGATATGTAAGCGTATATGGTATGATATTAAAAAGGTGTCATGGCGTAAAAAAAAAACTCATCGTGTCGACTCAAACTATTATGGCAAGTCATTTCCATAAGAGCATGGCGCCAAAAATTATGTTGATTTGTCGACTTACATCATGTCGACAAAATATTTTTCTACTACTACTACTACTAATTCTACTACTACCACCTTCTACTACTACTACTACAACTACTACTACTACTACTACTACTGCGGCGACTGCTGCTACTGCTGCTACTGCCGCTACTGCTGCTGCTGCCGCTGCCGCCGCCACCGCCAACGCCACCGCCACCGCCACCGCCACTGCCACTGCCACTACCACTACCACTTCTACTACCACTACTACTACTACTACTTCTAAAACTACTTTTACTACTACTGCTACTGCTACTACTACTACTACTACTACTACTACTACTACTACTACTACTACTACTACTACTACTACTACTACTACTACTACTACGACTATTACTACTACTACTTCTACTACTACTACTACTACGACTACTACTACTACTACGACTACTACTACTACTACGACTACTACTACTACTACTACTACTACGACTACTACTACTACTACTACTACTACTACTTCTACTACTTCTACTACTACTACTACTACTACTACTACTACTACTACTACTACTACTACTACAACTACTACGACTACTACTACTACTACTACTACTACTTCTACTACTACTACGACTACTACTACTACTACTACTACTACTACTACTACTACTACTACTACTACTACTACTACTACTACTACAACTACTAATACTACTACTACTACTACTATTACTAGTACTACTACTACTTCTACTACTACTACTACTTCTACTACTACTACTACTACTACTACTACTACTACTACTACTACTTCTACTACTACTACTACTACTACTACTTCTTCTATTACTACTACTTATTTTGAAAATACCAGTGACAAGAAAAATGTGATTTTTGTCAGTGATATTCATTAATGTTTGACGGATGCAATACTTAATTTATCTTTTGAAAAAGATATGTTAAAAGTAGAATATTAGTAGAAACAATTTGATCTGTGTAAATATTTTGGGAATATTTTATCAACAGATAAATATTTTTCCTGTGGAGAACACTTTCTCAACGGATTAATATTTTACCCGTGGTGATCACTTTCTAAACGGATTAACATACTTGCAATCACAATGTGTCTGATTAGATATAATAGGGACCAATTATTGGATTTTTCTGCAGTATCGAGAAATCATACAATACCAAACAAAGGAACGGTAACCATTTTAAAATAATACATTCTTTTGAAGTATAGAGGTACCCGAGGCGGTAGGGATCAAGAGTTACGTGTATGGGACACAAATAGTGGAGTAAATTTAAATAATCTACAACGTTTACCATCACAAATTCATACTGTAACATCTTTGAAAGGACACAGCACACAAAACATTTCAGATGCCAACTTAAACAACCTCTCATACCCCAAGAAATGCAATACACTTGATCTTGATCTTGATGTGTTATGGTGAAACATTGAAAAACGTTTACTCACCGCGCGTGCGTCAAGTAGCTGTGAAAACATACTTAGTTTTCGAGCCCCCCTCTAATTTGGTTTATTAACATAGAAACAGGATCATTAGTAGCTGATGGATATTTGCGAATCAAGTCCGGAGGAAGAGAGTTCCAGTCACATATTGTGTTATGGATGAAACTGAACTTTAGTACGTTTGTCCTTGTCGAAATTCTGTTAAAATGTTCATTATGCATGTTTTTGGTAAAACGAATAGGTCGATGGAGTTGATCCAATGGTAAATTTGCACATGAAGTCCTTTACATAGTTATATTAGTCTATTTTGTTTTATTCTTTCTTTCAAAGGTGTGAGTTCTAATTCTTTAAAAATTTTAGTCTTGGATCCTGGTTCATAGTCCCGATAATTAGAAGTGATGAATCTAGCTGAACGCTTTTGTACGCTTTCAAGTTTTTCTTGTAAATAAATTTGATGCGGATCCCAAGCCGCGCTGGCATATTCTAGTACTAGGCGGATTAAGCCTTTGTATGCCTGAAGTTTTACGTCTTGAGGACACATGGATAAATGTCTTTTGAGAAGACCTAACGTTCTGTACGATTTGTTGCAGACTTCATTTATATGTTTGCTCCAATTCAGTTCACATGTGATATTCACTCCAAGATATTTAATACAAGATAAGAAGTCTAGACGAGTATTTTTCAATATGTAGTCAAAATTAATTGTCTTCTTTTTACGTGAAAGAGTCATCATGTTGCATTTACTGGGTTGGAATCTCATACCCCAAGAAGTGGCCCAATTACCAAGTTTATTAATGTCCGATTGTAGATCTAAGCAGTCTTCAAAATTATTAATTTCCCTATAGCAAACACAATCGTCGGCAAAAAGTCTAATATTCGAAGTTATGTCCATAGAGATGTCATTAATATGCACCAAAATAGGAAAGGGCCTAACACAGTTCCCTGCGGTACTCCGGATTTAACAATTGAGGATTCTGATCTGGCGCGATTAACTACAACGCATTGCTTACGGTTTACTAAAAATGAGTCTATCCACTGTAGAATGTTTACGGGAACTTCATATTTGTGTAATTTAGTTTTTAATAATTCATGAGGCATGGTGTCGAACGCCTTTTCGAAGTCTAGTATAAAAATGTCCACTTGTTTGGATTTATCTATAGATGTTGCCCAGTCATTAATGACGGTTACAAGTTGGGTTTCACAACTGTGATTTTTACGAAAAGCATGTTGATTTTTGTTCAGAATAGAGTTGTTATCAAAATGTTGCATTAA
Organism: Dreissena polymorpha; assembly: GCF_020536995.1. Taxonomy (NCBI): domain Eukaryota; kingdom Metazoa; phylum Mollusca; class Bivalvia; order Myida; family Dreissenidae; genus Dreissena; species Dreissena polymorpha. The sequence goes on from NC_068365.1 coordinate 44,053,242, forward strand.
GTTGGAACAGATGATGTGCTCTAGAAGTTTGCAACATATGCAAGTCAACGACACAAGTCTATAATTACTAGGTTTTGATCTGTCATCTTTCTTGTAAAACGGACAAATATTTGCTGATTTCCAATCCTCCGGAATAGTACCAATGTCTACTGATTGTTGAAAGAGATGCGCTAAGACGCTTGATATACTAGTTGCAAGTTCTTTTAATACTTTTGGATATATACTTTCAGGACCCAAGGCCTTGGTTGTATTTAAGCCTTGAAGCAATTTTCTACTCCCATTTCAGTAATATTTATTAAGTCCATTTTTTCATATAAAGGTGTTTCATAAGGAACTGATGTATATTCGGTGTGCGTAAAGACACTGGTGAATTGTTCATTTCAGACTTTAGCTTTATCTAAATCTGATTCTACAGTAGAGCCACATTTTGTTCTTAACGGGGATATACCCTGTTTGTCGGATTTTTGACAGTTTATGTATTTCCAAATATGCTTAGAGTCTTTTTTTAATTTCACCAATTAAATTATTCACATTATTGTCATGAGCATCTTGAACTTCAGTTTTAACTTGTTTTCTTAAGAATTTCCACTTATTCTTCAGTCTGATATTTTCAGTTTTTTTTTTAATTTGCGTGAGTTTTATTTCTACGTTTTACTAATGTTTTGATTTCTCGGGTAATCCAAGGTAAAGATTGTACACTTTTAGATATTTTACTTGGAACATGAGTGTCTATACATTTTAATAAGAATTTCTTGATTAATTGCCAATTTTCTTCCACTGTTCTGGAGTTTTGATAACCGTTAAAATATTTGTCCTGAGCAAAGTCGAAGTTTCCTTTCTCAGTGCGTCATAATCTCCTTTGGAATATTGGAAATAAGAACGTTTTGGTTGTTTCTTGTGCGGGATGTCACACTTTAACGTACCAGCGATAACATCATGATCACTAAACTTGTCTGGCGAGTAGATATTTTCAAATTGACCGGGTAGTGTTGTAATTAACAAATCCAGAATGTTTTCGTCCCTCGTGAGAAAATTAACGAGTTGTTCAGCACTATGTTCGTCTAGGATATCAATAAGGGATTGGCCTTCACAGTCCGATAAGCATGATGACGTACATTTATTTAGTTTATTTTGCCAGTTTATTTTTCTGAAGTTAAAATCACCCAATACATGTATACATGGTGTGACATTTTCTTTCACATAAGATTTAATTTTACATAACTGATCTTTAAATAAGACAAGATGATCTACTAGGGCATCCGGCTGCCTATACAAACTGCCGAAGAAGTGATCTTTCCCCTTTAAAGATAATTTGGCCCATACTGATTCTGATTCATTTTCAACTGAGTTTAACGGAGAAAAAAGTAAATTAGATTTGATGAGTAACATCGTACCACCACCGTTTAAATTTCTGTCCTTTCTATATATGTCATATTCTAAACTGTCTGGTATAATTTCATTTGATTTAGTACTATTATCCAACTTGGTTTCCTGTATTGCGACCACATTCGGATTTTCCGTTGCTAAGAAGGTTTGTAGTTCCAGTTTTTTACCCCTAACACTGTTGATATTTATTGACATAATAACGAGTTTACGCCTATTTATTGAACGTAATTGCTTTTTAATACTTTAATAAGTATCAGATAGAACTTCAAATTGGTTTCTGGTTTCATAATCTGACAATACACTAGAAAAAGATGATGAAATGTTATCTGAGTCACACTTTGGGCACGACCAAGAGCAGTCTGTGGCTTGCACGATTATATATTCCTTGGGCGATACTACTGCGCAAAAGGTATGTATCCAAAGCGTGCACGAGTCACCTTCAATAGCTCGATCTGTCTTTGTGACGACTTTTGTGCAAATACCGCACGGTGAAACACAATTTGGATAGAACCATTTTCATCTGAGTTTTGCAAAAGTTTATAAATAAAAAAAAATCAATATTTATTTATTGTCGGTATTATATACAAACATTATAACATAAGCTATGATTAGCTTTTGACCGACAGATTACAAACATAACAACACAAAGTTAAGAAATTACATGGACATGCAAATTATAAGTTAATTTATAAAAACACGTTGTAGAATCACAGTGAGAAACATACATAAAAGAATATTCTAAAAATCCTTAAAGGGGGTAAAAAATAGTTTATTTAAAAGCTGTGTTAAAGCTGCTGATCTTGACCCTTGACCCAGGGTCTAAAAACTGCCATAAAAGGAGAGAGGGTAAAAAACTGACATAGAAAAAAAGAACAAAAAAGTGCGACACTTAAAATAAGTTTAAAGAACTAATCACCTCAAATCAGATTTGAAGGGAACTGATCAGCAGCCTTCACACCATAAAGAACAACATCACATCATACATGTCCCAAAGAGGCAACATAGTTTGAAAACATACAGCAAATTATACGCAATAAGGATAATATCATGCAAAACAAAAGCAGATTTCACACCTTAAAGAAACAACATCACATCTTACATGTCACAAAGAGGCAACATAGTTTGACACATATAGCAAATTATACGAAAAAAGGAATAATGCCATGCAAAAACAAAAGGATTTTGAACTAATGACATAACTCATGCTATGACTAGCAACTGCAGGAGTGAATGCAAAATAAATACATAATAAATACAATATACATGCACGACATGCATCACAAGAAGTTCAGGACTAGAATGAGACAACAGAGATTTATTGGCAAAAAGTACATGAGCAACTCTCCCCGTCCCATTACCCAATCAGACTTTTAAAGCGGTCGTAGTTAACCTCCTCTCTCAGATGATGATGGTAGCTACATTTTTATACCTTAAATTGAAAGAATGGGATTTAAGAGTAACTAAGTCATGTAAACAAGATGGTCCTTGTTTATGAATAATTTTATGAATTTCTAGCTGTCATTGTTCTAATTCTTCTTAGTTTTAAATAAGGTAGTTTAGATTTAGTTAAGAGAGTTTCATAATCTGAATTGTAGTCATCATATATAAACCTTAATGCACTTTCCTGAATTTTCTCAAGTTTGTTAGTAAATACTTCCCCGCAGAAATGCCAAGTAAGTGAGCAGTAGTTGAAATTTGAAAGAATGAAAGAGTAATATATATTTAATTTTCCTAGTTTACATAGATTTTTTCCTATTCTTTTAAGTACGTTAAGCTGCCTTGATGCCTTCTTACAGATACTGGATATGTGTTTATCAAATTTAAGTTTAAAGTCAAAAGTGACCCCCAAAAGTTTCACAGATTCATCACATGGGATTGTACTGCCATTGCAAATTAAATTTAATATTTTGATCTTTTGTCTTTTTACCAATGGCAATTGCCTGAAATGTGTCAGGATTGGCTTGCATGTGATTGTCCGAGAACCAGTTTATAAGCGATTGACTATCAGACTCCAAAGATTCAATAACATTATATATATTTGCATCACTGCAGGATAAAGTGTTGTCGTCTGCATAGTTATAAAGGTCACATTTATGTACATAATCAAAAATATCATTAACAAAAATGTTGAACATAACCGGGCCTAAAATGGAGCACCCCTTTATAAATATCTTTGAAAGAACTCATGTTGGATCCAAGTTTGACACACTGTTTTCTATTTGACAAGTAATTAGAGAGTAGATCTAGGGCTTGGTCTGAGACCCCATAACATCCAAGTTTCATGATAAGAAGGTCATGGGGGAGGCAGTCGAACGCTTTCGATAAATCCATAAGAATAGCTGCCACATATTTATTTTCGTCTAGAGATTTTTTGCCAGTCCTCAGTTATCTTAAGAAGAGTGCTTTGACAGCCGTAACCTGGCCTAAAGGCTGATATAAAAGTATTCAAGTGATTATTGAAGAAGTCAGTAAGCTGAGTATTAATTGATCTTTCAAAATTTTTTGACACAATTGGCAATATATTAACGGGTCTATAATTACCCTTATCAAGAGTACTGTTTTTCTTGTGGACCGGGACTACCTGGGCTATTTTTAAGCTATCAGGGAAAGTTGACGACTGAAAACTAAAAGTTACCATATCTGTGATATGTTCTATTTCTGAGGGTTAAGACAATTTAAAGAGCATAGCAGATATTCCGTCATGACCTGTTGCCTTTTTGGATGATAATTTATCAATTTGTTTACAAATGAAGGACTGATCTACAGGTGTAAAGTTTAGCTTTTTGTCATACTTTAAATTCTTACGTATGGAGTTCAAACTAGGATGGTTTTCGTTAATTGAAATAGAACCTGCCCCATGTCCTTTGCGACATGTACAAAAAAGTCATTGAAAATATCACAAACCTCGGACTGATCACTTATAAGATTATCCTTTTCACATAATATAGTATCCTTTTTTACAATTGTTCCTTTGTTTGTTAAAAATGCTTTAACTGTAGGCCGAAAAGATTTACTTTTACATCCTCCAACACATCTTTCTATAAAATATTTATTTGCTGATTTTCTTTTTAAGCTTATAACCAAATTCCTTTGTTTGCGAAAATTTTCCCATTTTTTTCAAAGTTTTATTCTTATTATATGTATTTTGTAACATGCGTTTCTTATAGATTGCTTGTTTCAGAGTTTTATTTATGTATGGGACTGGCTGATCTAAAGACTGTTTGCGCTTTAAAGGAGCATATTTGTCTGCGACCTCAATAAATGTTTTGCTAAAGCTTGTATATGCTGAATTTACACCGACAGACTGGAAAATTTGGTTTGAGTTGCATAATTTTGCCTGCAAGTCTAGATTAAAATTTGCAATGTCCTATAATAAAACCAGTTTGATTTTGTCGTGGAGCATCATCTTTTAATCGTTTATAGTGATCAACGTCAATATTGACACAGTCTATGTGATTCCAGTGATCACAATCGTCACATTGCACCGCCTTATCCTGACTTCTGACAAACTTGCTGCACATACCACATCCTGAACGCGGACCAGGGTTGCTCTCAATGTCACCAGCCAGCAACAACAAATGTTGATATTAGAAACTATTCTACGTCTATGAAAGTATGATAGGTTGTACTTAGCTTGAGTACTCCACAGGTGAATCCCTGGTTTTGAGACCGTAGAGAAGACCGACTGTTGATTAAGTTCACGAATTAAAAAATTATTAAAATTGTCACAACTATCACGTGTTAAAAGATCACTAAATTGTTACAACTTTCACATCCACTTAGACCTGTACAGTAAAAATGTCCTGCGTTTTCACATACTTGATTAAAATAATGATAAAAACAGTGAATGGTCTAAACGAAAAAATATCTTGCCTTACATTGAACTGTCATTATGTTGTAAGAAACAAAGATGTTTTGATTGGTCAATCTCTGAGAGAAGAAAAAAAAATCGACTTTGCCGTATTCACAGAAACCTGGTTCTCAGATGAAAAGCAACACCAAATAGATACATCAGACTTAAATCAAAATGGTTACACAATGAGTACTGTAAATCGTTCAAATAAAACAGGCGGCGGAGTGGCTTTAACTTGTCGGACTGGGGTTACTGTACGAAAAGTGTCGAGTAGTATAACCCGGACATTGAAACATGGTATATGGCAACTGATTCTCAAAAACATTACAATTAATGTTATTGGCGTTTACAGACCACAATCATTAGGGACTGAACATCAATTTTTAACAGAATTTTTCGATTTCATGGAGAAAATTATTCCCAACTATTAAAATCTTATGATTCTTGGAGATTTCACCTTGCATGTCAACAAAACTAATAGTGTTGTGACTGAATTTAAGAATTCTCTTGTAGGGTTTGGAACATCATGTTAATTTCAGCACACACACAGAGGGAAATACACTCGACCTAGTAATCTCTGAGGCTACAAATGGTATTGAAATCAATTCGTGTGAATCAGGCCCTTTCTTTTCGGACCATTGTGTAGTTAAAGTCGTAACCAAAGTACAAAAAGAAAATATCAAGAGTCAAACAATAAAATTTCGAAATTTTAAAAACATAGACCACTCAGCATTTACTAACGACCTCAATGAAATGTCAATTATGTAGAGCAATTTGAAGATGAAATCTGTATAATTGTTGATAAACACGCTCCATACATTGAGAAAAAAAATATTGTCGTGCATCCAAAACAATAGTTTAATGAAAACATTCTTGAACTAAAACGAAAAACACACAAACTGGAACGCATGTGGAGAAAATACAAACAACCAGACCAATATGAACTTTTCAAAAATGCCAGAAATAAATACACTTTCGAGTTGAATGCAGAGAAGCAACGATCGCTTAGTCAAAAAGTAATTGATTTTCACGGAGATTCTAAAAAACTCTACAAGTTTGTATCAGAATTAATAGGTAAGAATACTGATAACCGTATGCCGGAAGGTGAAAGCGACACCGCGATAGCTGAAAATTTTGCCGATCACTTCCTGGATAAAATTAACAAAATTCGAGATGCCCTTGCAAGTTTCGAAAAATTCACACCCGATCACAGGGAAGTACCTTGTTTCGGTATGTTCGAGGAGCTAACCCAAGATGAAGTGAAAAAGATCATCAATCATCTTCAAACAAAATCATGCGAACTAGATGCATTGCCAACAAGAGTACTAAAATCATTTTCAAACGAGTTACTACCGTTCGTGGACAAAATTGGTTAATCTCTCTCTGAGTCAAGGCGTTTTTCCTTCAAAATTTAAACAGGCAATAGTAAGACCACTTCTTGAGAAAATTGGACTAGACCTGAGTTATTCCAACTATAGACCAGTGAGCAACTTATCATTTCTATCGAAAGTGATTGAAAAGGCTGCTCTGTTTAGACTCAATATACACGTAAATGAAAACAATCTCCTTCCAACAAATCATCCAGCCTACAGACAATTCCATTCTTGTGAATCTGCTTTACTTAGAATAGTCAATGATATACTCGAAGGTATGGAGGAACAAGAGGTTACAGCACTTATCGCCATTGATTTTAGTGCTGCCTTCGATACAGTCGATCATGACATTCTACTAGACGTGTTGCAAAAACAATACGGAGCATGTGGCACGGCACTAAACTGGATAGACTCGTATCTTCGTCCAAGACGCTGTCGCACGTTCTTTGGAGTGTAGTGTCCCCCTAGGGTAGTTGTCTTGGTCCATGGCTCTACCTGACGTACGCATCAAAAACGGAATTTATCATGTTCGGTAGTAGACCCCAATTAAATAAATGTCAATCTAAAGAAACAGATATTGCTGGTGACACTGTTAAAGCAGAAAAATGCATACGGTATTTGGGTGCATATTCAGACGAAACACTAAATTTTAAAGAACACATCAAAATTAAGTGCCGTAGAGCCATGTACAACTACCTTAAAATCAAAAACATAAGGAAATACTTAACAAAAGAAGCAACAGAAATACTCGTTTTGTCTTTGGTAATATCCCATCTGAATTATTGTAATCTCATCTTGTATGGAACAGCTCAATGCGAAATAAACAAAATGCAACGTATCCAAAACATGTGTGCCAAATTGGTACTCGGCCGAAATGAAATATGACATTTCAAAAGATGCCTAGTATGAACTACACTGGCTACCAGTAAAGGCTAGGATACCATTCAAATTACTGAACTTCATGTATAATTGTTCTGTTGGTCACGCGCCAAAATACCTTACAGAACTTTTATAAGAAAAAGTACCAGCACGTTACCTACGATCTACCGTCTCGTATGACGGATGTTATGATGTGAAACGCACAAAGAGAAAAACTTTCATGGAAAAAGTTTCGGAGTTGTTGGTCCAAAACTGTGCAATGACCTACCATCAAGCATTCGGACTTCTGTCTCAATAGACAATTTTAAAAGGAAGTTGAAAACATTTCTCTTCAGAGACTTTTACAACCTATTTTAATTTGAATACCTGAGATTTCAAAAAAAAAATCGAGGCTCAGTTGTATGGGCTTATTTGTCCAACAGCCATGACTCAGAGGACTAAGAATTTAAAGAATTTTGCGGGCTTCTTTGCTCGAAAAAGATATTTATTGTACAAGTGACCGGTAACCAAAATCATTAGGGCTTCTTTGCTCAATTATTGAATGACATCATCCAGCGGTCTTTTAGTCACGCTTAGCCCCTCTAATTGTGTCTTATAGTCACACTGAAATTTTAACCTTCAAGTTGTGTCTTGTAGTTACACTTGGTCAGTCTATTTGTGACTTGTAGTCACAATAGTTCAAATACGGTTAAAACCCAAAATAAGTGTTCGTAAGGGTGACAGGCGACCGGTAGCTGTGGGATCCGACAGCCAGAGTGCAGAATTATCCTTTCACGTATCCTTTCAGTTAATGAAAAACAGTATCCTTATGTTGCCAAAACTTTGCTCATAATATCATTATAATTATTGTCTTAACCCTAGTTATAT